>NC_143424.1:16937500-17237500 GCF_059467195.1 Physcomitrium patens | reverse complement strand
TCGGTCATACGTGCCCCGTCACCCGTCGCCCGCATTCTGTTCGCTTTCCCCGCTTTCCATTCGCCATTCTCCTTTCCCTTCCCCCTGAACTTGCACTTCCAATTGTGTTCATCTTTCTTCTTCTTCAAGACCGCTGCGTCCATTCCACACAATTACTGACCCGTTCGTTCATCAGCTTGCGTGCACCCTTTGGCAACTAAGCTCATCTTCTATGGGACTGACTCCCTGCTCACTTTCTTAATATCCATGCATACTAATAAACTCTTTCTAAATCCTATCGCATTATCATCTTAAATGCTATGCTAAAGCAATTATTAAAAATAGTTTTCTTCTCCAAAATAATTAATTTACATGTGATTGAATGCTACATGTTTAACACTGTAATTGCACCTAAGCTAAAATTTAACAAATATTAATCATAAAATTTATTATTCAACTATGTGCTACATCTTGCTTCTAGAATTTGGAATTTTATAATTTTATAAATATGTATTCAATTTTAATCATTAAAAAAGATAAAGGTAAATTTTCAATTAATTTATAACACATTAAAATTTGACCATGAGATTGTCAAAATTTTAGCTAGTTGTTGTAAAATTATACATACATATATATATTTATATATATATTATTTAAAATATAAATTATTTAGTGTATAATTTTATTGTGACTTTTAATAAAAATATACTAAAACCACTAAATAAATCTTTTAATATCATATAATAATATAATAATTATTAAGATATTAAAATATTTTACCAAAATATATTAAAAATCTAAAAAATAACTATTCTTATTTTTAAAAAAATAATAATAAATATAAAAATATTCATAAATGGCAAAATAATTATAACATTTTAAAGATTTAAATAAATAATAAATAATATATAAAACTACCTATTTTCTATATTTTATTCATTATAATTTAAAAATATCAATAATTATGATTAATAATTATGATTAATTATTTATTTATTAAATAAAATAAAATTATAATTATAATTTTAAATTTATATCTAAAATTTAGTGGGTATAAAAAGCTTAATAAAATGTATCATAATCTTTTTTTAATTTAAAAAACTAGTAATATTTTTATTTGATTTAAATAATTATTTGAATATAAAATAAAAATTAAGATGAAATAATATAGGCTAGATTTTATATTAACATCTTTAAAATGTAGTACTTTTAATTATAATTAAAAATATATTTTATAATTTTTAGCATATTTTTTAAAGATTTTTTATTTCTATTTTTAAAATTTATGTAGATTATTAAAAATATTAGAATAAAAATTGAAATTATTATAGTATTTGTTAAGCTAATAAGACATTTTTAAACACCATAGTATAGTTTAATACATAGAATATACATTTTTGTTATAAAAAATAATATGGTTAGTTGTTGTTAGAAATTTGAATCTATTAATTTGTCAAGAACAAATACTTAAGAAATATAGATAAACAAGTGAGACTTTTCTTAAAGAAATATGAAAAAAATAATATTAATAAATATGTATATTTATAAAGAAATTAAATGACTATTGCCAAAAGACATAAAACTAAAGACTCTTGAAATTAAATTAGAAGCAAAAAAAGAATTGACAAGAGTGAGGAAGACCTTATTCTTACCTCTATTATCTATTTAAGAGTTACGTGTCAATGTTCTATGAGGCCCTCAATATGTGTCAAACTCATATGATACATGTCTAACATACAAGAAAAGCTTCTTATATGTATACCATATATTTAATTTATACCATCAATGGCCAACTTATTAACTAATTTTCAACCTATTAATCACCTACATATATATATATATATATATATATATATATATAGATAGATAGATAGATAGATAGATAGATAGATATAAAGACAAAATTATATATACAAAGCTTTAAAAAAGCTTTTATATAAGATAGTATCAAATTTATATTTTTTTATTTTTTTTTATTTTTTTATTTTTTTATTTTTTTATTCATATTATCTTAATAATCATTAAAATAAACATGGATGTTCATGATATAATCTCCCTCTTTCTACAAACAAGTTCTATAAAGAGTAGTGATTATATGTTGAGCAGATTTAAGATTTAATAAATTGTATTTGCCACATATTTTGATTTTTGTTTCTTTTAAAAATGATTAATAAGTCTTCTCATCTATCCATAGTATCATATACCAAGGCAAAAAGACCACCTTGATATTTGACTATTATTAAGGATTTTTGTAATTTTTTTGAATAAAATATTTAAAATACCATCAAGAGTAGTTATTACTTCTAATAATATTACCAAACATTGAAATTCTCTTCTAGTGTCATATTATCAAACATGTTATATCTTACTATCTATTTGAGAAATAACATGTTATTTTTGAAGATTTTTATCTCTATTATATTGTCTTAAAGATTGTGACAATTACAATATCATATCTTGTGATTCAACAAATGATATCGTTTGAATTAATTTGTTCATTCTTCATTCTACATATCTTTAGCATCACAAATATAAAAAAAATCCACAATCAAAGATAGAAGATAAAATGCAATTTTTATTGAATTATATTTATTTTGTGATAAAAAATTATTTAATTCTTCATTTTGATTTAAATGAATGTCATATTGAAAAGCTCTGACTTTTTATTGCTATATTTATAAGATTTTTAAATAGCTTTTAAATATATATACTAATATTATATCAATGTAAGTAAATAAGATATTTCAACTTACATTAGCATCACCTTGAATCTAAGATTTTTTTGATTACAATAATACAAACAAAGTGGGAAGTAAAGAAACTTTTACTTCTAATATTTATTACTTATAGGTAGTAGTTATTGCTTTAAAAGATAACTTCTACTCTTTGACTTTTACATATATAGTCTCATAGACATACACATGTAAATCAATAATTACATATATGATTAAGTAAAATTAAGTGAAAATAGGTTAATTCCATAACATTTTTTATAGTAGCTTTTTAGAAGCTTTATAGATGCTCCTTTGACTTTATAGGTGTCTATAATTGACTTTTTAGATTAGAAATGTGGTCAACAAGTTAGCCATGTGCCACATATGTTGATAACTTGAAGAACAAGCTAAGTATATGGCCTATACATTAAAAAACTTGCCTTGTAAGCTAAAGTATGTCTCTTATAAAGTCAACACATATTAGAGTTCTTATGCAACATTTTCACATAGCTCTTAATTAGATAATATATATAGAGGCAAGAGAAAAGCCCTCTTCACTCTTGTCAACTCCTTTCTTGCTTCTAATCTAGATTTAAGAGTCTCTAGTTTCCTTATCTTTTGGCAATAGCTATTCTAATTTCTTTTTAACATACATATTACGTTATTGCTATTTTGTCATTTTTTTATATAGATTTCTCAAGTTTATGTATCTTCTTCTAATTCATGTTCTTGACACATAGTCTTAGGATCCTTTAATATTTAATTTAATTATAAAGGGATCTTATGATAAATACTAATTATTCTTATTTAATCTTTAAATATTTTATAATTGATACTTTATTTTCTTAACTTTGATTTTTAATCCTTGATCTCATCTTATATCCATAAGATATTTTTTTTCTATGCCAAGAGTCAATCTTTGGACTATAAATAACTTATTTTAAGTAATATCTTTTATAAGATAATTTGTTCTACTTTCACTTTTACTTACTTATTTTAATACTTTTACTTATTTATTTTAATACTTTTACTTTGCTATAAGTGAAAGACTTTCAATCTTAATACCTTTGTTAATATGTGATGATTATCTTTTATTAATACCTTTGTTAACATATAATGTCTATCGTTTTTAACAAATCAATAAGGATATCTTTGATTGGAGAATATTTCATATCAATCACTCTTATTTCAATCATTTCTCATATGAAGTGATGTTGAATGTCAATGTCTTTGGTCCTTGAATGGTGCTTTGGATTCTTTGCAAATATAAAACATCCTTGATTATTATGCTCTATTAGAATTGCTTCTATTTGTACTACTCTTATATCCTCCAAAAGTTATTTTAGCCATATTGCCTCCATTGTACCATAACTTACTACCATGTAATCTGCCTCTATTATTGACTTTGAAATTATTGATTCTCTCTTGTAATTCCATAAAATAGCTCTTACTTCAACAAAGAATACATATCTTCTTATTAACCTTCTATTATTTGTATCTTGAGTCCAATCTATATTACAATAATCATGCAAAGTAGGTTTATCACTTCCAAGCTATAATTTGAAATGTAAAGTATCTTTTAAGTACCTCATGATCTATTTGATGGTTACTTAATAGATTGATCCAGCCTTTGACATGTGTTGGCTCACAATATTTACTATATATGCAAGATCCACTCATATATATATATATAAATGAGTCTACTATTACTTTGTATGAAATATCATATAATTGACCTTCAATTTTAACAAATTCTTCATCCATGAGCTTAATCAATTTTAAATGGACTCCTAAAGATATTTCAATAGACTTATACTCCTTCATGTTGAATTGTTTTAATATCTCTTCAATGTATTTGCTTTGATTTATTGTAATGGTCTTCTTAGGACAATCTCTTATAAACTCCACTCTTAAATAATAGTGAAGCTCTTTCAAATCACTAATCTCATACTCTTTTTTTAACTTTACGTTCAATCAATCTATTATCTTCAAGGTATTGGCTAAGCTGATTAAATCATCAATATAAAAGATGATAATTAATATGAATTTATTTGATTACATCACATACATAGAATAATCAACCTTAATTATTTAAAGTTCTTCATTTTTATAATATATGTCAATATTTTGGTACCATATTCTTTATGATTGATTGAATCCATACAAAGATTCTTTCAACTTATAAATAAGATATTATTGCCTTTTTTAATAAATCCTTAAGATTGATCTATATAAATGTTGTCTTTCAACCTTCTATATAAAATAACCATCTTCACATTCATTTGATACATTTCCAAATCCATTGCTAATCTAATTATTATTATGATTTTAATGGTATATAATTTGATTATAGGAGTAAATGTCTCATTAAAATCAATACTAGCAACTTATAAATATCCATTGACAACCAACATAGCTTTGTGTCAAGGACAAAGACTCAATGAGGAAAAATATACACCAAAAGGCTATCTCGATATAATAAGTCAAAATATAAACAAGTAGGTATATTAAAAGGAAACTGGAATGGCTATTGCCACAAGACAAGAAACTAAAGACTCTTGAACCTGGACTAGAAGCAAGAAAGGAGTTGACAAGAGTGAAGAAGCCTTCACTCTTGTCTCTATATATACTATCTAACTAGGGGCTACGTGGCGACATTCTATAGGACCTCCAATATGTGTTGACTTTGTAGGACACATGCCTTGACTTACAAGGCAAGTTTTCTTACGTGTGGGCCACATAGTTAGCTTGATCTTCAAGCTAACAACATGTGTGGCACATGGCCAACTTGTTGACCACGTTTCTAATCCAAAAAGTCAATTAAAGACACCTATGAAGTCAAAGCAGCGTCTAGGAAGTTTCTAGGAAGCTTCTATATTAAATATTATACAATTAACTTACTTTTATCTACTTTTACTTACTTCTACCTATTTCTATATGTAATTATTAGCTTATATGATTATGGCCGTGACATTACCCCCCCTTCTAGAGACGAGTTCCACGAGGAGCGGTCATCATATGTTGAGGAAATCTATGATGCGACGAATTATATTCGCCACATACTCTGATCTCTGTTCTCTTCGAAGATGATTGATAGGGCCTCTCAACCATCGGTAGTGTCCCATACCAGGGCGGGAAGACCACCCAGTTATTTGATCATTATTGAGGCCTTCATAACTTCCTTCGAATAGAATATTCGAAACACCATCAGGAGTTGTTCCTACCTCTAGCAAAATCACCAAACATCGGGAGTCCCTTCCCAAATCGTGATACCAAACGCGTTGTATCTCACCATCTATTCGAGGAAGAACATGTCGTTCTTGAAGATCTTCATCTCGATTGCGTCGTCTTGAAGGTTGTGACAATCATAATGTCTCGTCCGGCAGGTCAGCAAACGAAGGTTCTTGAGTTGAATCCGCTGGTTGTTGGCTCTCCATCTAATTAGCGTCACAAATGTAAAGAAGTTACAAACAAGGATAGGAAATTGAATGTTATCTTGCCTCAATCTTGTCTCTTTTATAAGAGAGATTTTCATCTTGGTTTTGATGGATGTCGTTGATGAAAAACTTTGACTTTAGCTGATGCATTTGCTAGATTCCTGGATGGCTCCCATGTGCGTTCACTAATATCATATCAGCGCCAATGAACAAGATATTCCAGCTTATTTCGGCGCCGCCTTGAGTCTAATATCTCTTCCACCTCAAATTCTTCATTATTATCTACTTCTATAGGAGGCGGTGGCATTTGTCTTCTTCCTTGTATATCCACTGTCTTATATGGTTCAAGAAGAGATACGTGGAATACAGGATGGATCTTCATTGACTCCGGTAGATGTAACCGATATGCAACTGGGTTGATCTGTTCAGAAACAGAAAAGGGGCCAAGCCTACGATAGTCCAACTTGTCACAAGGTCGAGTAGTCTTGATATTGCGACGAAGTAGCCATACCTTATCACCGACGTTGATCTGTGGTTGCTCCTTACGATATAGATCTGCGTTTATCTTTTGTTGTTCTTGAGCTTCCTTCAATTGTGTCTTCATTATTGCATGTAACTCTGACAACCGATTTGCCATATCTTCTGCTGCAGGATTATCAACTTTTGAAAAATCAAAAGTATCAAGTCGTGGATGATAGCCATAATTGGCAAAAAAAGGTGTTTGTTGCGTGGAAGAATGTACCGTATTATTATAAGCAAACTCTGCCAATGGCAGAAGGGTTGTCCAATCATCTTGTTGGTAGTTGATAGTACACCTTAAATATTGCTCCAAGACTTGGTTTATGCGCTCTGTTTGTCCATCAGTTTGAGGATGAAAAGCCGAAGATAGTTTTATGTCCACTTTTAAAATCTTGAAAAGGGTCCTCCAAAATCTTGACACAAATTGAGTTCCCCTATCCGATATGATATCTTTAGGTAATCCATGATAGCGATAGATATTATCAATGAAAAGCTTAGCTGTTTCTTCACCTGTGATAGATTTTGTACATGGCACAAAATGTGCCATCTTGGTGAAACGATCTACTATCACAAATATAGAATCATAAGATCTTGAGCTTGGAAGATCTGTGATGAAATCCATAGAAACAGAAGACCATGGTTGTTCTGGTATAGGTAATGGCTGAAGAAGTCCGTAAGGTCGATGACGAGGAATTTTTGATCTTGAACAAATATCACATGATTGTACAAAGTCTTTGATTGACTTCCACATTTGTGGCCACCAAAAATCTCTTGATATGAGTTCAAAAGTCTTATTATATCCAAAGTGCCCTGCTGCTGGAAAGTCATGACGTGCTTGAAGAACACGTAAACGTGCTTCTCCTTCTGGAACATATAGGCGTCCTTCAAAATATAATAGATTATTCTTGAACTCAAACTTAGAAGGATCAAGAGACTTGGAAGAATTATTCTCGATATCATAAACAAGAGGGTCTGAGGACATACTGGACTGGATTTGCTTGAGAAAAGTTGAATCAACAGTCAATGTTGATTTCATTGCTCGGAGATGAAATTGCTCCGGTTTCAAGAGGACCGTTCTTTGTTGCTCAAAAGCTGCATCTCCTTCTTTTGGTGCAAAATAAAAACGTCTAGATAGGGCATCGGATAAACCTTGTTGTTTTCCTGGCCGATAAGTGATAATGAACTCGAATCTTGACAAAGACATACTCCAACGAGCTTGACAACGATTCAACACGCGTGCTGACATGAAATACTCGAGGTTCTTGTGATCTGTATACACAGTGACTGGACTAGAAGCGCCTTCTAGATAATGACGCCATTCTTGAAAGGAATCCACGATCGCAAGAAGTTCTTTATCGTGGATCTCATAATTGATCTCGGCTGCTGAGAATTTTCTTGAATGAAAAGCTATCGGATGGAGTTTGTCATCTGTTCCCATTTGTGATAAAACTGCACCCAAGGCAAAATCTGATGCATCTGTTTCCATAAAAAATGCCTTGGAAAAGTCAACACGATATGAGACTGGTGCAGAGACAAACGATGTCTTCAAGGCTTCAAATGCTGCTTCCGCTTCTTGATTCCATTGAAATTTATCTTTACTAGTCAAGCGTGTAAGTGGAGCTGCAACTCGTGAGAAATCTTTGATGAAGATCCGATAGTAATTGGCAAATCCCAAGAAACATTGAACATCTCTTACTGTCCTTGGAATCTTCCAATCCACGATTGTTTGGACTTTCTTAGCATCCATCATGAGACCATCATTTGAAATGATGTATCCTAAAAAGTCAACTTGAGTAGTGTGAAATACACACTTTTCCATCTTGGCGTACAATCCTGCATCTCTAAGTTTTTGTAATACTTGACGAACATGTATTTCATGTTCTTCGACGTTCTTGGAATAGATCAGGATATCGTCTAGATAGCAGACGACAAAATTGTCTAAGAATTCACGAAATACATCATTCATGAGATGTTGAAAAGCAGCTGGTGCATTCGTGAGTCCAAAGGGCATGACATTATATTCGAAATGTCCATACCTGGTTCGAAACGCAGTCTTCCATTCATCTCCTTCTTTGATCCGTACTAGATTATATGCTCCTCTTAGATCTATTTTTGTATAGATCTTAGCTTGATTCAACTGGTCAAGGAGTCCTGATATCAAAGGTAATGGATACCTGTTCTTGATTGTGATCTTGTTGAGTCCTCGATAATCAACACACATTCGTAAAGATCCATCTTTTTTCTTTACGAATAGAATTGGAGCTCCTGCTGGAGATTTTGAATGGCGTATGAAATTCTTCGCTAAATTCTCGTCAATATATGTCTTGAGTTCAGCCATCTCATCTTGCGATAAACTGTAAATTGGTCCAAATGGTGGCTGAGTTCCTTCCTTGAGGTCGATTGAACAATCATATGGACGATGCTCAGGAAGAATATCTGCATTTTTTTTCTCAAAAACGTCTTGATACTCCTGATATTGACTTGGAATGCCACTTGAAGTCTTTACGTTTTCAGAAATAGGTGCAGCATAAATAGCAAAAGTTGATCCTTCTTTTGCTGCGTGTATAAATGCATTTGCCCCTATCAGTACGGGTTTTACTGTACTAGACTTATAATTTTTTACTTGGTTCGTAGAACTATTAATAACGCTTTTGGAAAAGTCAAGTTTACGTGAATTCCAATCTATTCGAGGGTTATATTTTTCTAGCCAGGATAAACCTAAAATAACTGGATTGGACGGGGATTTAATTATGTTAAAAGCTATGTAGCTATCATGACCGTCTATTGTTACTTTTATAGGATGAGTTTCATGAGTGACATCTCCAGAAGACAAGGGACGACCATCTATGACTTCTACATGTACTGGTTTAGGTTTCTGTACATAGGGTATTTTACGACTTTTAACAAATTGTTCATCTAAAAAACATGCTGAGGCTCCCGAATCTAATAAAGCAGAGGCTTTGTAATTCTTAGGTCCTAAATATAAGTCTATTATAAAACAAGGAGAGGGTTCTGAGGAGAGGATAGGACCTTCATTAGGAATTGTACAAGGTTCCAGCTGCACGGTCCCTATTGTAGCTGGACAAATCCGTTTTCCGACATGTTGTCTTCTTTGACCGTCGTACCCCTCATTTTATAGTTGCGTCGTTTCTTTGGACAATGTTGAGCAGTGTGCTTAGGTTCTCCGCAATATAAACATAATCCTTCTTGACGACGACGAATCTTTTCTTGCTCAGTTAGAGGTTTAAAACGTACCGCGTCAATTTGCATGTCTTCAACTTCCGAATGTACGTTTGGCAAAGATGTTGATGTTGCTATTGAGTAATAACGTTGAGGTTCCCGTGAATGATTCTCAGATCGAAATTCAAAAAGTCGATTATCACATTTTACCGCAAAATCGATTGCTTGGCTCAAAGTTTGAGGATCAGGTAAGTTGAGCATCAATTTCTTTACTTCGTATTGCAATCCATAAAGAAATTGACTGATGAGTGCAGCATCATCCCACTTGATGTCAATTGCAAGTTGTCGAAATTGTGAAGCATATACTGTTACTGAGCGATTTCCTTGTCGCAGAATTCGGATCTTATTTGTTGCAACACGAGTTGCATCGTGTTCACCATACATAGATCAAAACTCCGCCAAAAAAGCTTCCAAATTTTCCAATATTGGATTTCGTTGTTCAAGAAAAGACGAAAACCACGATAATGCAGAACCAGAAAGTAGAGTGCCAATAAACCTGACTTGTGATCCTAGAGTTGGATAGCTTTGCGGTTGAAGTTCAATTGCCAATTGTACTTGATTGATGAACCCTCGAAACTTTGATCTCGTACCATCAAATTTCTCAGGTAAGGCAATTCTTGGTTCTCTAGTGCTTATAGGGTGTTGTACAATTGGAGAAGGAACGTGATTTGTTGTAGATGTTGAAGCAGCTCCGATCATCTCTATATCTCCACTTTCTGCTATTCTTGTTCTTTCCTGTGTTGGTGAATTGAGTTGATGCATCGCAAGCATTAACTCCCTCATTTGCTCTTGCATTTGTGCCATTGCACTCTTCATTTCAACAAGCTCTGCCATAATGACACTAAGAAGAAAAATTTGTTTGATATTGCTCAAGACAAAAGAAAAGAAAGACTTGATAACAAAGAAGATACTAAGAACAATATCAGTTTAGAAGTGGGTAATCCGCAAACTTCTAATACGCTTATGTCTTGTCAAGAGAAAGGGGTAATCCACTCTTACTCAAGAAAAAACAAAGCTCTGATATTGTAAGTGTACTCTTGTCAATCTGTCAAGGACAAAGACTCAATGAGGAAAAATATACACCAAAAGGCTATCTCGATATAATAAGTCAAAATATAAACAAGTAGGTATATTAAAAGGAAACTGGAATGGCTATTGCCACAAGACAAGAAACTAAAGACTCTTGAACCTGGACTAGAAGCAAGAAAGGAGTTGACAAGAGTGAAGAAGCCTTCACTCTTGTCTCTATATATACTATCTAACTAGGGGCTACGTGGCGACATTCTATAGGACCTCCAATATGTGTTGACTTTGTAGGACACATGCCTTGACTTACAAGGCAAGTTTTCTTACGTGTGGGCCACATAGTTAGCTTGATCTTCAAGCTAACAACATGTGTGGCACATGGCCAACTTGTTGATCACGTTTCTAATCCAAAAAGTCAATTAAAGACACCTATGAAGTCAAAGCAGTGTCTAGGAAGTTTCTAGGAAGCTTCTATATTAAATATTATACAATTAACTTACTTTTATCTACTTTTACTTACTTCTACCTATTTCTATATGTAATTATTAGCTTATATGATTATGGCCGTGACACTTTGTATGTCACAACATTGCCTATTATATCATTTTTTATTCCAAATTGTAATAGGGTATAAATAAGATTTTTGTGTAGAGATAGATAATTAGAATTATTAAAGTTTTTAGAATTGGGGTTAAAATAGTGGACTAGGTAGGACCTATCGTGGAACATTCTAGAAAGAATTTAGAGTGGTTATTTAGATAGGGCCTACCATAGAACCTTCTAAAAGGAATTTAAGGCAGTTATTTAAGTAGCGTCTACTGCCTAAGAACATTCTAGAAAGTCCAGGGTGATAGAATAAAGTATAAATAGGATTAGTTAAGGCCTTTTGGAGCAATTCGTCATGCATGGCTTTAAACCTTCTCTCTTAATAAAGTTTGATTTTGCATCTTCTTAATTAGTTCTATTTTATTTTATTTCTGTTTGCTTAGTGAATGAAGGTGAATCTTTATCAAATAAAAGGAGATATCACCTTTTTCTTTTTTTTTTTGATAAAATTGAAGATGTATCTATATATACACCATCACCTCCACTTAGACATATCTCAAAGTACTCATAAGCATTCTTATGCTCTAAAAACTTTATATCATAACACTTGATAATCTTCTTGGTTTCTAAACATATTAGCCTATATGCCTTGATACTTTCATAATATCCAACAAATACACATTTTTTACCTTTTGCATTAAATATAGACCTCATTCAATCCACTACTTCTGCATAAGTAATGCATTTAAAAATCTTCATATGTGAAATATAAGAATTTCTACCACTCCAAGCTTCTTGTAGAGTCATTAATGTGAGTGTACTTATAAGATATATATTCATTATATATATTTTATTTATTACAATTTTTTTTTAATATTCATGTCTAAGATTGTTTACATGAAGTATACTCCTTGCTATCTATACAATGATATAATTTTAGTTTTTTAGCAATTCTATTTTATTGACAAATATAAAGAATGAAGGTTTATCTCAAAATAACTTAAATCTTCAAAAATTCATCAAAATACTTTGACATATACTCACATCTATTGTTTGTGTGCAAGAATTTGATCTTGCACTCAAATTGCTCCTTCATAAGTGCCTTAAATTCTTTAAATCTTAAAAAATATTCATTCTTGGCTTTAAAGATGTAAATCCATATTTTTCTTGAAAAATCATCAATAAATATGACAAAGTACCTTGCTCATATAATTGATAGCATCTTCATTATTTCATAAATATTAGAATACAAAATCTCCAATAATTTTCTAGTACTTGTAATAACTCCACTTAAAAATAAAGCCTTTTATTGTTTGTCTTGGATATAATCTTCACAAGAAATTATTATGGCATTGTAACTAAATTAATCAAGATCTATGCCACTTACCATGGATTAGAGCTCTTTCATGCTTTTGATATTCAAATCATTAAGTCATTGATGCCAAATTTTAAATTTAGCTTAATCTTCTGAAAAATCACCAAATACCTCCACTTCAACTCAATTTATTTTTTTACAATTGATGAAGTAGAGATTGTCATCTCTAAGGCCTTTGGCAACATGTTGTCCATTCAATGTCTTTACAAAACATCCATTTCTATCAAATTGAATCTTATAACCATGTGATATAAGTTTTTTCATCAAAAAGAGGTTCTTATTTATTTTTGGTACATGTAAGACTTCCTTCAATTTGATTCTTTTGATTTGGTCCTTTACAAAAATCTTCATAAAAATGTAGCTAATTTCAATAACTTATAGCATGCCATTTTCTTCTAATTATAGTTTTATTGCTAGAATTACTTCATAAGTATCAAATAAATACTAGTATAATATCATATGCTTAGTAGTACCCAAATCTATAATCTATTTTGATATAATAGATATAGAGGCTTTTTTACTTGCCATAAAAGTACAATCATTTCCATCAAAGTTATTACAAGCATATTTTATTTGTTTTTTGTTTTATTTTGTTTTTTTTCTATATCTTTTCTTGGCCTATTAGTTATTCTTCATAAATTTACTTGATTTTATATAAATATATTAATTTTTCATATTTTTTTTAAATTATCATGTTGGTAAAAATAGCTATTTTTATATTATCTTGAAAACAAAATCAAATCTTCACTTTGAAGCTTTTTTTCTTTTGTCTTCATTAATTTATGGATAAATCTTGATGTCACATAATTTATGGTAAGTTCTTTTAAACTAATAAATTCTAATGCCACAATGATATAGTTGTAGCACTTTAAAAGGTTCATGAGTTATATCACAATTTTTTTATCATCAACTAGCATATCAATAATTGTTAGTTGGTTTGCAAGTGCTATTATCTTATTGATATAAGCCATAAGATTATCTCTTTCTTCCATCTTTATTGTTAAGAACTTCATCCTTGTCCACAGAATGTTGGTTAGGTTTCAACTTTCATAGATATTGCAAAGAGTCATGTATGCTTCCAATGGTCTATTGCAAGCAATTACATATGAAAAGTTGGCATCAACAAGATTTATTGTAATTATTTCAAAAGCCTTCTTTTTATGATGTTTATACTTCTTCTTCTTCTTCTTGACATCAATGTTGTTGTTTGGAGGCTCTTTACCTTCATCAACAATATTTCAAAGATCCAATGAAGCTAACAAAAGTTCTATTTTTTTCTTCTAATTGTAGAAGTTGTCACTTTTCAACTTTACAATCATACTTAAGCCTTTACCTTCACTTGTTGCCATATCTAAAGAAAAAAAGTATAAAAAAAAATCAAGAAATGAAAAAAAATATAAAATAAGGTAATTCTTATTTTTAACATCCATTACTTATAAATAATGGTTATTGTCCTAAAAGACAACTTCTACTCTTTCACTTTTAGAGACATGGTTCTAAGATTCTTTAGCATTTAATATAACTACAAAGATATCTTATGCCAAACACTAATTACTCTTAGATAAACTTTTGATATTCTCTAATTGATACTATATCCTCTTAACTTTGACTCTTGGTCCTTGATCTCGTTCTATCTCCATACGATGCTCTTTGTATATACCAAGAGCTAGTCCTTTAACTATTTGCAACTTATCTAAGATAATATTTTCTACAAGATAATTTATTCTACTTTCATTTTTACTTACTTATTTTAATAATATTTATTGTCTTTTATGATTTAAGAAAAGACATACAAAATATAAAATAAATCTTCATAGATTTTGATAGAAGTAATTAATAAATGAGTAGATTAATCTATATAAAAATAAAAATGATTCAAGTCTATAATAATTCAACTTGTCATAAAAGCCATTAGTCTTGATATTACAACAAACTAACTATGACTTGTTGCCAATATAGAATTTAAGTTATATTTTGCAATAGGCATCTATGTTTATTTTTTTATTCTTAATTTTTTTTAATTGTATAAAAATTATTGCATATAACTTCAATAAACAAAGTGTAAGATCTTCAATTATAAGATTATTATCTTTTAAGAAGCCAAAAGCATGAAATTGTGGATAATTATAATAATTAATAAAGATATTTTTTTATTAGATAAAATAATATATTATATTATTATAAATAAAAATTTTAAATTAAAAAAAATATTGAATTATCATGATATTAAATAATGATATATTTCAAATATTTTTCTAAGATTTTATTCGTCCATTTCATTTGTCTATTAATTTAAAGTTAAAAAGCTAAAGATATATCAACTTTCAAAATCTTGAAAAAATTTCTTCAAAATCTCAATATAAATTAGGTTCTTTATCCAATTTAATATCCATTGATAATCCATTACAGCAATAAATATTATTAAGAAAATATTTAGTTTTTTTTTATATGTTATTGATTTTATATATGATATGAAGTGTTTCATGTTGATAAAAAAATCTACTATTATAAATATAAAATCATAAAAATTTAAGATAGTAAGATTTGTGAGAGAAATCATAGAAAAAAAAAGACAATAGTTATTTTGGAATTGGTAATGGTTGAAAAAGTCTATAATATTGATATTAAGAAGTTTTTGATTTTGAACAAATATAACATGATTGTGTAAATTTTTCAATTGTCTTCTACAATTAAGACTACCAAAAATCTCTTGAAATTATTTCTATGGTATTATTATATCCAAAATATCATACAATTGAAAAGTTGTGACAAGCTTGAAGAATATATAATTATATTATACTTTCTTGAACATATAAGTATCTTTTAAAATAAAGTAGATTGTTTTTAAATAAAAATTTGAAATTATTATGAAATTTAGATTATATCAAAAGATATATTTGATTGAAATTGCTTAAAAATAAGTTGAATTAATAATTAATGTTGATATCATTGTTTGAAGATGGAATTACTTTACTTTTAAAATAATTATTTGATGTTGATTAAAAGATGCATTTGTTTCTTTTGGCACAAGATAAGAACATTTAGAAAGGATATCTAAGAAATCTAATTATTTTTTAAGCCAATATATGATCTTGAATTTAAATCTTAATAAAAAGATATTCTAACAGGCTTAGCAATGATTTGAAATATTTAATAATATAAAATATTTAAGATTCTTGTAATCCATATAAAAAATAATTAAAATTGAAGTATCTTTTGGATAATAGAACTATTCTTGAAATGAATCTACGATTGCAAAAAGCTCTTTGTTGTAGATCTTGTAGTTCATTTATACTTTTAAAAGTTATTTTGAATAAAAATCAACACAATGAAGTTTGCCATTTGAATTTATTTGTAACATTATTGAATCTAAGAAAAAATCTAATTCATTTTTTTTTCTTAAAACTACTTTAAAAAAAATCAATACAATACAAGATTGGTCCAAAAATAATAAAAATCTTTAAAGCTTTAAATGATCTTTTTGTTTCTTTATTCCACTTAAATTTGTCTTTACAACTTGAAAATATCTTATAATAAATACTTAATATAAATTGAAAAATCCTAAAAAAACATTAGATATCTAGAACTAATTTTAAAATCTTCTAATCTATAATATTTTGAATTTAGTTAAAATCCATCATAAGACCATCATTTGAAATGATGTATCATAAGAAGTCAATTTAAGTACTATGAAATACACATTTTTTCAGCTTTGCATAGCGACTTTTATATTTAAGTTTTTGTAACACCTAATAAATATGAAGTTTATACTCAATTGTATTTTTATAATAGATTAGAATATCATTTAAGTACTAAAAAACAAAATTATTTAAAAATTCTTTAAAAAATATCATTTATAATATGTTAAAAAGTAATTGATACATTTGTGAGTAAAAAACCATAATATTATATTTAAAATTTCTGTTACTAGTTGAAAATACAATCTTCCATTTATCTCATTTTTTGATGCATATCAGATTATATATTCTTCATAAATCTATTTTCAAATAGATTTTGATTTAATTCAATTGATCAAGAAGTTCAAATATCAAAGATAGAAGGTACATATTCTTAATGATAATCTTGTTGAATCCTTGATAATTTGTACATATTTGCAATGATTTATCTTTTTTTTAAAAATTAACTAGAATTTATATTATAACAATATTTATAATATGATATGTGTCTAGGGGGTCTATTCTAACTATTCATTTCATAAGCTATGGATTTCTACTAATCACGATAAATGGATCCAATTTCCTTTGTATTATATATAAGTTCTATTGTGGTAATTTCTATAAAGATATAAATAGTATTGCAAAGTATTTTCAATAGTCACTTCTATTTTTACATTGAAAATTAAATCCTTAATGATTTTTTCTTCCATATCTCTTTATTCATTCTAAGGTATATCTTTGACATATTAATGAATTTCTATTAAAAAATTTATATATGCTTATTAGTGCCGTTATTTATATGATTTATTATAAATTATTATTTAAATTGAGAAGTGATAGATATTACCTTATTATTATAAAAATATTGTATTTTCTTACTTTGTTCAATTTTCAAATCACTTCTTCAATCATGTGCTTTGCAATAGTGCTAATTTTTACCCTCAATGCTTGACAAAAATACTTGTAATTAAAAATTATAGAATATGTTGACAAAGTTTTATTACATCAATATTGAATAAAATGATTTGATTATTTATATTATTATAGGATGTATAGTCACCATCTTTAAAGATTTTTGGAATACTATAGATATTAAAAAAATTAAAAATAATGCATAAGTAATCAAACATGTATTTAAATTCATACTTTGTAGTACTTCATAGATGAGTATCTTTTGCTACTCACAACAATGATCAACTGTTAGTACTATTACATGCTTAAATTGTATTAAAATGTTAAAAATATAGATTCAGTTATTTTTCTAAATATTATTGAATCAAAGTTTAACTTTCTAAATTATGTTGTATAATATTTATTTTTTTAATGTCATAGCTAAATCAATTATAGATGTTAGATGTACTTGAATTTATGTCATTTTAAAAAAAAGTAAAAATTGGGGCATGAATAATAATTTATAATTCAAAAGTGGGTGTTAGATATTATATGATAATTTTTTATTTCTACATATACTAAAGGTGATCTTAGAATGTTTGGAACAAATAGACAAAGATAGAAGGAAAATTTTTCATACCTTCTTATATTAGGTGTTTTTATTTATAATGTAGAAAAAAACTTGAGAATGTTGAGTAATTTAGAGCATTTGTTGATCATCTTGAGAGAGTCCAAATTTTCTACCCTAGAGATTAATGCTTGCACTATCCGTCATATTACTCAGATACTACTCTTGTCAAAGAATATTATAAAAATTAGACAAAAAAAACTTAAAGAACTTTAGTTAATAGTTCTTTATGCATGAATTTGCATACAAAACAAGGCAATACATTTCCTTACTGAATTAAAGATGACTACCAAATAAATTATAAACATCTTTAATTTTAAATAAGATAAAAAATAGAAATAGTAATTATCAATTTTTTGTATGATTTTTTTTTTCATTTCTTTAAGTTTCTATGGCTAGGTTATATAAGATCTATGCAAATCTATTATAATTTATACAAAAATTATTACTATGGTAATTTTATACATTGTATTTATATTTAGATGTATTCTTTTAATGCAACAATTGGATTTATACAATGATTGACTATGTGGATGCATAAATTATTTTATTTTTTGGTAATACATTGTATGCTCTCTAAATAAATATTACTTTTATTCTAAAGAATCATGCATCTAAACATCTATTTTTTTCTTGATAAGATTTAGATTTTTCACATAGGTCATGTCATATATGTCTTGTATATCTTTATTATATATATAAAATATATTTGGTAGTGGATAGTTAAGAAATTAAAATTAAGACTATCAATGCAATATATATCATTTGATCTTATTGAATGGCTTCTTAGTAAATATATAATAGAATAATAATACAAAGATAGGTTTATTTTTGCATGCAAAGATTAAATTATTATTTGAGAGTATAAAGTTTTAAAATAATAATACTATAAGTAGATTAATTTGAATATATTTAATCTATTAAGAATATCACCTCCAATGGTTCTAATATATCATATTTTTTAGAAAGTAGAAGTATTTAAAGATTAACGGAATTTTAACCAAGTATGTATAAATGATGAATAGCCTTTTTTATAAAGGTAGATATTCTATAGTATTTTGATTTTGATATTATATGAATTAAGAAATTACTTTTGACTAGTTTGGTACTATGAAGATCTGATTCTATCAATTTGGTGATCTTCTTAACACCCTATTGAAGTATTTCAAATTTAATATATGATGTACTTATAGTTTATAGATTTTGTATAATTTCTTGATACAAATATGATTTTATTTCTTAGTTTGGAAATGACAACATCCATGTCTAAGTTGCTTCTTAAAAACTTTCATACAATTTAACAACTTTTAGTTATTATAAAAAATATACAATGTACTTCAACAAAGTAAGTCTCTTTATAAATTATTAATATGCAATTGTGTGAAGGATTTGTGAAGTAGACTAAAAGAATAATTTAGTTTATGGAAGCTTCAAAAATTATTAAAGAAAAAGATATAATCCTTTGGCAAACAAAAAAAAATTCAAAAATTGTGATGTTGCTATTACAATTGAATGTTATGCATTTTATAGAGAATAACAATGTTATAATGGAGGATATAATTAAATTGCATCACTACTAATATATTATTATATAGAGCTTAATTCATATTTGTAACAAATGTAGAAGGACTAGGAATATGAAGGAGAAGAGGGAGGGGTGGCAATTCCTCCTATAGCAACTTCATTGGCTAATCAATGAGTAGAGTTAAGAGACAACATCTCTTATGGGGATTTTTAAAGGAAAAATCCTTAGAAGAAATTTTGATTTTAATTTTTTAAATATATTAGGTTATTTTATAAATAATATTATTTTATAAAATTTTCTATTTTTATAAATTTAAGAATATATTTTTTGATTTTTTTATCAATTTTTTAATATTATTTTTATTCTATTATATAAGTAAATTCTCAAAGCTACACAATATAAATCCTAATAACTTAGGTACTAAGTAGATGAAACATTTGTATTTGCTCAACTCCAATGTTAGATTTAAATCTTAGAGTTGATATGTATGTTTTATTAAGATTAGTCAAAATTAAAGTATATCATAGTTATTTTAGTTAAAAATGCATCAATTTATATATGGAAAAAATCATCTAATGTAAAAGTAATATACACAAAGGAGATAATGCAATTAGAATGGTATTTGGATTAGTTAAGTTCTTTATGGTTTTCCAATAAAGCAATTCAATAACTAAAAATATATTTCAAGAGGCTTTAGAGATTGAAAAGAAGGTCTTTTCTAGTATTTGAAGACCTAGGGAGCAACTATGTCAAGATACAAATCCTTTCTTTCTAATCTCCATCATTAAATCAAGTACAACAAATGCAATTACCATAGTCTTTCAAAAGTAGGGCCAAATATAATGAGAAATATTTGTTTTTAGACTCCAAAAGAATGCTAAAAGGCCCAATAACACAGGTTTGATATTTGGATGTAATTTCTTTTGTAAAATAATTGAACTTAGTACATGGATGAAAAAGATAAGATGAATAGAGAAAGATTAATATTTTAAAGTGGATTACAAATAAATATGATTATATTAAAGAATTAAATATTATCAATGATATATTTTTTAAGTTGAAATTAACTAGAGCCACCACACAACAAAAACTTGATAAAAATAAGTGAATCAAAAATAAATAAATAAAAGAACCTAATAGCAGTAAAATAAGAGCATTGAAATGACAAAATTACATTATAGGAAGATAATAAAGTAATTAAAAAAATTATTTTATATCAAATATTATATAAAATAAAACTTTAAATAAAAAAAAATCTATATTTTAGCATATATTGATTATTTTGAAATTTGTGATTTTTTATTTGTTTGAAAAAAAATTTGTGAGTAATTTATATTTATAAGTTAATAATTAGTGAATGAATCATCACTATTATTATAATATAATATAGCTAATAAATGATAGAAAAGAAAAAATATTATATTATAGAAGATCTTATTTTAAAATTTTGTAGCAAATTATTTTAGAAATATAAATAATAATAAAAAAGACCATAAAATTAAATGGACTTCTATTTACTTTGTAAGTCTATTTTACAAAATAGATTTCTATTTACTTCGTAAGACCACAAATAAGATAATACAAAGTGGATTAGAAAATTAAATAATATAGGCATATATAGAAAAAAAAATTAAGAGTAGATTTTAGTAAAACTTGTCTCAAAAAGCCAAGAATTGATACTTGGAGAGGACCAATTGTCAACTTAGGACGAAATCAAATCCCAAGGCACAAAACCGCACACCTACAATGATTTCGAGGGTCTTTTGAAGAACTAAGAGTAGATTTAAAAAAAGATTTTTAAGCATTGGTTTTATGTCATTTAAATTAAAATTGAGATATGAAAGGATTTTCAAAATTAAGAATATTCTTCTTGAGTTAATATCAATGATTTGATCATTGGTTGTTGAAGTTTAATTTTGCTAAAGAATTTGTTATGAGTTTATTTAAGATTTAGGATTTGATTTAGGATTTGGTTTATGATTTTATTTAAAACTTTTTTAGGATTTATCTAGGATTTGTTTAGAGTTAAGGATTTCATTAGGATTCCATTAAGGTTTGATTTAGGATTTGAATAAGGTTCAATTAGGATTTGATCTAGGATTTGATTAAGATTTAATTAGAATTTTAATTATGATTATATTAAGATTTTTGTTTTTATTATTTAAAAGGATTTTTTATTATTTTTTAAATTTACTATTTTTAATTTTTTTTTAAAATTTTTTTAAAAAAAATTCTTAAAGAGTTTATTTTTATATTTCTTTAAGAGTTTTTATTATTTTTCTTTGAAATTAAATCATGACTTCTTTTTATTTCTTTTGTCACCTTTTTTAAATATATATTGATAGGTTAAAGTTTTATTAGATTTATTAAGAATTACTTAATGTTTATTTAAGGCTCTATTAGACTTGATAGAATTGGTATTACATTTTTACTTACCTTCCACAACTAGATGCCCAGTGCATTTTCAAGCAAGAACACACATAATTTGACACCATTAATATTGTCAATAAATCAATATTATTAATTTTGTATACATAAGTTTAGATTTTGATGTACAATATTAATGTCAATATGTAAAAATAATCATTACGTTTAAAAAAGATATCTACATAAGATGAATTAGAAGCAAAGATTAAATAAAAAAAGAAGAAAAAAATATATAGACATAGACATAGGAGTATAATAGACTGGGATATGAATGTAAAAATAAACAATTGTCTTGATAGAATTGAAGCCACGACTATTGAGTATAAATTTTTTTAGTAGTTGCTTAAATTCTTTTGCAATGGTGAATGACTTTACTTGCCAACTTCCACTACTATTGGTGGCATTGGATGTATACAACAATTAAAAAAGTCCACCAAAAATACGAATTTTCTAAATGTAGGTACCAAAAGATATTGAAGGGCTTAAATTTCAAGACAAAGGTAAGAAATTTAGATAGCAAAGTCTACAATTGAAAGCACTTTATTTGCCTCTCTACTCACAATAGCATAAAAAGCATGTAAAAAAGAGTATTAATTAAAAATGAAGGCTATAATAGCAATGAAGATGTAAATGTTTTATTAATTTCAGAGAAGATATATTTCATGGTTTGTTTGTGATGCAATTGAGCATATAATTTCAATGTTTTCATAAAGATATTATAATTAAACTAATTAAGTATTAAAGAATTGTATTATGATCACTTTGTTGTATAGATTGTGTATATATTTTTATATAAAAAAGTAATTCAAAATTGACTATTATTTTGGTTATTTTAAGAAAATATAATCATGCTTGTTTAATTAATGTATATAGTAAAAGATGAAATTATAAGGTTGTGATGAAAATTAAGCAATTGTGAAAGTAGCCATACAAAATAAGCCAATAGAAAAATGCAAGATAATAGGATATATTACACTATATAATAATATTGTTATTTTACCTGCTTATTTAAAGTTGGTAGATGAATTTAGTATTGAGTGTAAAAAAAAGTTTTTATTTACCTCTTATATTTGGTTTAGACAATAAAATTGAAAACTATGATTCTTTTTAAGAGGTTGTTGATTTTTATTATGTATCTATAGAAGTTAAAAGATTAATAATCTCAAGTAAATGTAAAAGATTTTGAAATAGTATGTGCTATATTCTTTTAGACCTTTCATCTTGCATACTTAAAAATTAGGTATAATTATTGTTTTGATAATTTATATTTATGTAAATTCATAAAATTAAAGCATATAAAGAGATTGTAGCAATAAGATCTCATATTCTTAAAAAAATAAATATCATTGATTTAATAATAAATATAAAATCTATTATTTTTTATCTTATAAAAAAGATCCAATAGAGCTTATTCAGTAATTAAATAACTTTACAAAAAAATATTTATGCTCTAAAAAAATAAAGTATAAAAAAATCATGTAAAAGTGACAATGCATCTTTGGAATAAAGGTCAAGTGAAGAAAAAGTGATGCATCAACTAATATATATATATATATATATATATATATATATATATATATATTTCCTTTAAATTTTAGGTGCAACTAAGATTTTATTGTAAATGACTTTGTGTACTTCTTATTTATAATTTTATATTACTTTGCTATGACACTTTATCTTAGATGTTCTTATCAAGCATGGTTGAAGATGAATCCATTATAAGTAGCAATGACAATCTTACAATGACCAATATCATTCCAAAGAAAAAATTAATCAATTCAAATACTAAATAAGCAATAGATTTTTTTTTGAATTAAATGATATGAATACAGACATACTATTGTCTATATTTTTTCTACTAGAATGAATCGGTTGCCAAAAATGAAGTAGAGGACAAAGTGAGAAACAAAAGAGTAGAAAAAAAATTAATATAAATTAAATAAACAATAGAAACATATTGAAAAAAAAAAGAAAAAAAAAAGAAAAAAAAAGTTATACATCATTTTTTTAAATTTCTATTAGAGCAAAGATTTCATTGTGGTATTCAAAGTATTTATATTAAGAGATAGGAAATGAAGGAGGAAGTTGAATTTTGTATTGGAAGATTTATGTTCATGCACTATATCTTGCTTGATGTATCTATAACAATGTCATTATTTCTTTTTAATTATAGCATATTTGTTGTAAGTGTTTTTCTTCTATTATGACCAAACATATAGTAATATGATGGCTTAAGAGAGTTTATTTTCATAGTAATTTTAAAAATGCTATATTATTATATTACATAATCTATCTAATTAAAGAGTAGTAGTCTTTGTTATTTATGAGATCTTCATGTGATTATCTTGATTTTACATGTTTAAATACTCAAATATTTACAAATAATAGTGGAAAAATGAGTAAAGAGAGAGATTGATATAGTATTTTGAAGATAATTTTATATTATTATTTAATGTAATATGCATATTTCTTTTCAATATTATTGATTTTTTTATTATTTATGAAGGGATTTTTTTATAATTTTTTTATTAAAAGTATGCAATTTTTATCTTTTATTAATTATCTATGTTATAAATATAAATCATTTAAATCATTGTTTATTGGAAATAAATGTATACTTAATGTATTAGTAGGAAAAAAATAAAGATTCTAAGATGCTATACAACAAGATATTATCAAATCTACTTATATTTATTCTCAACCTAATACTTTTTATCTAGGTTAATATGTATATTTATGATACTTTGAGATCAAGTGATCATTATAATTAGCCAATTCTAACTACTTAAGCCATAAGTCAAATATAAAGACATTTTGAAAAAGGTCTACTAATAACTATTAAGAAAAAAAATTAACCACATCACATAGTAATACAAATAGTACCTTTGTTGCAAGTACTAAAGAGCAATGAAGAAGCAAAATTAAAAAAATTTAGATTTTTTTCATATTATAAAGTCATTAGAGATAAAAACTAATATTTTAATAATATATTCTATAATTATCATGCAAAGAAGAGAAAATAAAGAATCAATGCTATAATCATGTACTTACTATTGTAAGATTGCAAGGAAAAGAATAAAAAAATGCATCAATATATTACTGCAGACTTTAAAGCAAAATAACACCATACTTAAAAAAAATACAAGGAAAAATATTAAGTATTGCTACATACTACTCACCCACAATAGAAGAGAGTAAAATAACAATTCTTCTAGACAATCCCATCCACTTCAACCAATAAAAGAGCAAGTTAGAGAACATCAAAGTAAGTAGGAAAAAAAGTAATTATTCACAACCAATACCAACTACCATAAGTATTACCTATAGAAACAATAATAAGAAATTGAAGTAGAACAAAAAAATCAACAATATTGTTGCTAAACATAAAAGCAAGAAGATGAAAAAAAGAAAAAATAAACTTTTAATTTTTTTTTGTAAGTGTCAATCTATTAGAATATATTTTGTTGGTAGTGAAGATCCAAAAAAATAGGATTTTTTTTAAAATGGGTATTTGGTTGCTAAACAACACTTAGACAATGTTTCTTCTTGTATATTTAAAAGCACAAGCTTTTCAAAATGGTATTACAATTTCTTCGCTCAATTCAATAATTTCTATTGTTACTCCATTTAGCTCCACTTGTTATTGCTCATGATTTAGCATCTTGTTTCTTCAACTATAAATTAGAGTATAAGAATCATCATGCCTCAATTATGATCTCTTTTCAAAAAATCATCATAGTTACAAGGCGGAGGGTGAAATTAGTAATTTCACTAGTTAATTCAATCAAAACATTTAATTATGTCATATGTGGTACTACAAATATTAACTATCTTCCTATTGTGATGGCCAATCCATATGCAATGATAATAGTCTTTTTTGTAACATAGTCTCAATTTTCAAAAGTAATTTCTAAGTTAAAAGTTTTAGCAACATCTCATGATTAAATTCACTCTAATCAATCTCTAACAATTGAACTTGCTTGCAAGTTTCAACCTTATATTAACTTGTCTAAAAAATGTAATCATCTTATAACTTATACAAAAAATCCTACAAAAAATTGTATCCTTATAATTGATAATATTATTTTCTATATGTCTAAGATTTTATACACTCACTAACCTAAAATTGTAATTTTTGACATTGTATGTACATTCTTTTTCTTAAAATTATAAGTGAGTCAATTTAGTGACTAATAACAAGCATAAAAAAGTACCTATTACTTTGTAACATGGTTGTAATTTGTGGAATATTTATTCTTTTATTCATTTGAGCCTTTCCAACAATCTAAACAATAACTAACATATATTCAATATGGACAATAATTACAATTATAGTTTTTTTTAGAATACATAAAAATATATATATTTTTAGAAATAATTGGCATAATTAAGATATATAATAATAATAATAAATAATTCACTTTGATGATAAATAAAAAATAAAATAAAATAAAATCAATTCCTTCAATTTCATTTGTATGGATTATGAAGGAACTTAACATCTAATGCCTATCCATCCATCTATCAATCTCTAAAATTTCATTTATCCAAGCACATATTCACCCGATCCTTCTATCTTATTCAAAATAGAAACCAAAAGTAATAATGTAGTTGACTAATATCCTAACAAAGATACATATACTCACACAATCCATTGTGACTACTTTCAACCTCTAAGTCCTAGAGTTAGTATCATGTTCTATTTTTAGCCTCAATTTTTTTAATCATCAAAATCCACATTTATTTCAGAAAACTCTATTTTAAGTCAAAATCCATAGAATGGAAATAAAAAAGGGTAAAAACAAAAAAAAAAAAAAAACAAACAAACAAAAACAAAAAAATATTTTAATGCAACCACCTTTATTTTAATATCTTTTAAGATTCTTTTTTCATAACATGCTTTCCATTGTAGAGATCTATCGACAACCATTATAGATTGCTGATTCCCATTCTTGTGGCTCTTGGGTTGGCCAAAGGTGCCAATTGCAAATTTTAAATGGTGCTAACAACCTCAAACAATCAATGATTTTTGTAGACAAATAAATAATATTTTTTCATATGCAATAGATAAGTTATATAAATTTTTATTTCAAATATTATTTACAAGTTAAAAAAAATTAATAAATAAATAAATAAATATATATATATATATATATATATATATGTATTTTATATTTAATTTTCTTTAAAAGAAATCAAACAACAAGTAACAATATAATTACAATTTTATTATTGGATTGTAATGAATAAATAATTTTAGCAAAAAAATGATTCATAAATGAAATACTAATTATTTTATATTTTTATATTTTTCTAACTTTTAAAAATATATATATTTTTAAATATGTATTTATTAGGATTGAAAGGCTTTCAATCCTAATGTCTTTTTCAACATGTGATGTGTATCCTTTACTAATGCCTTTGTCAACAAATCAGCAAGCATGTCTTCCATTGCACAATACTTCATATCAAGCATTTCCATTTCAATCTTCTCTCTTATGAAGTGATGTTGAATGTCAATGTCATTGGTCTTTGAATGATGCTTTGGATTATTTGCAAATGCAAGACATCCTTTGTTGTCACATTTCATTGGAGTTGCTTCTATTTGCACATCTCTAATGTCCTCCAAAAGTTGTCGTAGTCATATTGCCTCTATTGCACCATGGCTTGCTATTATTACTCCGCCTCCATTGTTGACCTTGCAATTGTTGGTTGTCTTTTGCAATTCCATGAAATTGTTCCCACTCCAAGAAAGAATCCATATCTCGTTGTTGACCTTCTATCATTTGCATCTCCAATCCAATTTACATCACAATAACCATGCATAGTAATATTATCACATCGAAGACATAATTTGAAGTTCAAAGTACCTTTTAAGTACCTCATGATCCTTTTGATGATTGTCCAATGGATTGGTCTAGCCTTTAACATGTGCTGACTCACAACACTGACCGCATATGCAAGATCCACGTTTGATCCAATCATTGCGTACATTAGTAAGCCCATTGCTGTCTTGTATGGAACACCTTATATTTGTCCTTCAAGTTCAGCAAACTCTTCTTCCGTTGTCGTTATATGTGAAGTCTTGCTTGAGAATGCTCCGGACGCATAGCTGTGAAAGATAGAATGGAAATTGCAACAAAAAAATCCTAACTATAATAGAATACTAACTAAACTCTAATTAGACCATAATAATACTAAGAAAGCTTTAATCAAATTCAAAGAAACTTCAAAGAAAATAATAAAAAATCTTAAAGAAATATAAAAATGATCACAAATATCTTTCAAATACATCTCAATTAAATCTTAATTTAATCCTAGTTAAATTCCTATTAGACTTCATTCAAACTTTAGGCCAAAACTAATTAAATCTTAAACCCTATACAAACACTAATAAAATCTTAAATCCTAAACCAAATCTTAAATCCTAAACCAAATCCTAAACCCTAAACTTAATCCTAATCAAATCTTAAACCAAATCCTATATCCTAAATGAATCCTAACTAAATTCTAAATCCTAAACCAAATCCTAATCCTAAATCAAATCTTTACCAAATCCTAAACCCTAAACCAAATCCTAAACCAAACCTTAAACAAATCCTAAACAAACCCTAAACCAAATTCCAACCAAATCCTAAATCAAATCCTAACTAAATCCTAAATCAAATCCTAAACCCTAAAACAAACCCTAATCAAATCCTAAACCCTAAATCAAACTCTAAACCAAACCACAACCAAATCCTAAACTAAACCCTAAATCATAAATCAAATCCTTATCAAAATCTAAATCAAATCCTAAACCCTAAATAAATCCCTAAATAAATTCTAAATCCTAAACCAAATCCTAACCAAATTCTAATCAAACCCTAGTAATTTCTACAATAGATTTAAACTTCAATAAATAATAAATGAACCGTTGATCTTAACTCAAATTTTGCATACTTCTTAAAATCTAAGTTGAAAAAAAACACAAAAAATTTGAAAAGCATCGAAATTACCAAATAGACGATAACCTCAAAAACATGCTCGGGTATTGGTTGGCCTCTTTCTCCAACCTTGATGTCAATCTCCGAAAGCCAATATCTCTCTTTTTTACCATTCAATTGATTTAAAAATTCTCATACACATAGAAAAACAAGTCTAATATCCTCTCACATAAATTTCACTCCAATCCAATAAGTAGATTGCAAGAAATCTTACAAATTCTCACTGGACCTAAAATTCTACTTTTTGAGACCTTGACTCACTTAAACCTCAATAATCCTCAATTCAACTGTTAGATCGAGTTCAAATTTACAACACATATTAAATACAACTATAACCATTAACCTATAAAATTTCACTTATAGATTTATTACAAAACTTTTGAAATTATCCAAAATATAAATCTTATTTTATTTCACAAAATCCAAGTTATCCAAAACAAACCTTGACTTTGCAAAGCTCTTACAAAATCAATACAGATCCAAATAATCCAAAACTAATGCTCATAGAAACCCTATCCAATCTTCTATCAAATCCTTTTCTTTGATCTGCCAAAAAGTCCCGGAATTGTCATCAAGACTCGGTTTTGTGCCTCAGGATCTGATTATAATCATGATTCATAACTAGCCCTCATCAAGTATCAATATCTGGTTTTTCTAAGTAAATTTTACTAGAATTTACTCTTAACTTCCTTCTAAAGATGCTTATATCATTTATTTTTCCAATCTACTTTGTTTTATCTTATTTATAGCCCTTCAAAGTAAGTAGAAGTCACTTTTCTAAAAAGGCAGTATTACTACTAAAAGTTTTACTACCTCCCTATCTTTTATCCATATTTTTCTACTTCATCTTTTAACTTGGCTCTTCTATGATAAGATCCATATTATCATCTTTTTCCATATAGTTATGTTACAACATAACACCGTGAGCTTCATCAACTTCAAATTGGCCTCCAAAGGTGTTCCAATAAGCTTATATTCCTCCATGTTGAATCGTTTCAATACCTCTTCAATGTACTTATTTTGGCTCATTCTAATGGTCTTCTTAGCATGATCTTTCACAAATTCTACTCCTAAATTATAGTGAAACTCTCTCAAATCACTCATCTCATATTCTTTTTCTAAATTTACCTTCAACCAATCCATCATCTTCATAACATTGGTTGAAATGATCAAATCATCAACATAGAGGATGACAATCAATATGAATTCATTTGACTGCATCACATATAATGAATGATCAACTTCACTCCTTACAAATCCTTCATTCACAAAGAATATATCAATACGTTAGTACCATGTCCTTAGAAATTGCTTGAGCTTATATAAGGATTTCTTCAACTTACAAACAAGATTTTGTTTGCCATCTTCAATAAATCCTTGAAGTTGATCCATGTAGATGTCTTCTTCCAACTTTCCTTTCAAAAAAGCCATCTTCACATATATTTGATGTATCTCCAAGTCCATTATTGTCCCAATTGCCACAATCATTCTAATGGTGGTAAATTTGGCCACTGAAACAAATATCTCATTGAAATCTATTCCAGCAACTTGTTAATATCCTTTAGCAACCAACCTAGCCTTGTATCTCACAATATTATCCATTACATCTTTTTTGATTCAAAACACCTACTTACAACCAATTGAAGATCGATTTGGTGGAAGTTGAGTCAATTTCCATGTTTTATTGTCTATGAGTGATTTGTACTCTTCTTCCATAGCATTCTCCCACTTCATAGCATCCGTGGACTTTATTGCATCACACAAACTCAATGGATCAACAAAGAGTGCAACATTAGCATGTTTTTGACTTACTTGATAAAAGATGTGGTTCTTCCGCCACGTACCAAGTTGTTTTTGATCTCTTAAAGGATATCTCCTTTCACTTGATGAAGATTCACCTTCATGTATTCCAATAATTCTTCTAATTTTCTTTTCTCTTAAAACTTGTCTCTTCACACTTAAAGGTTGGTACTCTTCATCACCATCATCATCTTCAACATCTTGATTTTCTTCATTGGTGGTTTTAGCAATTCTAGGCACCTCATGATTTACCTTCTTTGATTCTTCATTTTGATTTGAAATTCCATCATCTTCACTATCATCATCTTCTTCTTCTTCTTTCATTACTGGATTTAAAGATGTGTCTACAAAGACACCATTACTCACACTTGGACACATCTCGAAGTGCTCACAGGCGCTCTTGTGCTCCAAAAACTCTACATCATGACTTTTAATGATTTTCTTAGTTTCTAAACACATGAGCCTATATACTTTGGTACCTTCACAATATCCAATAAGTATACATTTTGTTTCTTTTGCATTAAGTTTAGACCTCATGCAATTTGGTTTCTTTGCATAAGCAATGCATTCAAAGATCATCATGTGTAAAACACAAGGTTTTTTGCCACTCCAAGCTTCTTGTGGAGTCATTGATGTGAGTGTACTTGTTGGATATCTATTCCTTGTATATATTATATTGACCATAGCTTCTATCCAATATTCATGCCCAAGGTTTTATACATGAAGCATACTCCTTTCCATCTTCACAATGGTGTGATTTGCTCTTTCAAAAATCTCATTTAATTGTAGAGTGTAAGGATTAGAGATTTGTCTTGCAATGCCTTAATTTTTTAAAAATTCATCAAAATGCTTTGACATGTACCTACCTCCATTGTCCGTGCACAATACTTTCATCTTGTACTCACATTGCTTCTCCACAAGTGCCTTCAATTCTTTAAACCTTGAGAAATACTCAATCATGGCTTTTATGATGTATATCCACACCTTTCTTGAAAAACCATCAATAAATGTCATAAAGTATCTTGCTCCTCTAATTGATGGTGTCTTCATTGGTCCACAAACATCTAAATGAACCATTTGTAACAATTTGCTTGCACGTATTGCAATTCCACTTCGAAATAAAGCCTTTTGTTGTTTACCTTGGATGCAACCTTCACAAGCAAGTGTCATAGCATTCTGGCTGAATTAACCAAGATCCAAGTAACTTACTATGGATTGGAGCTCCTTCATGCTTTTGGCATTCAAATGACCAAGTTGTTGATGCCAAATGCCAAACTTGTCTTGATTTTGTAAAAAATCAACATATGTCGCCACTTCAACTCCATTCACCTTTTTAATATTGATGAAATAGAAGTTGCCATCTCTAAGGTCTTTGGCAACATGATGTCTACTCAATGTCTTCACAAAACTTCCATCCATGTCAAATTGAACTTTATAACCATGTGATATAAGTTCGCTCACCAAAAAAAGGTTCTTCTTCATCTTAGGCATATGTAAGACTTCTTTCAATCTAATCTTCTTCATTTGGTCCTTCACCACAACCTCCACCACAATGGAGCCAATTCCAATGGCTTGTACCATGCTATTATCTCCCAACCATACTTTTGTTGCTGGAATTGCTTCATAAGTGTCAAATGAACACTTGCGTAGTGTCATGTGCTTAGTGGCACCTGAATCTATAATCCACTTAGATATGGTAGCTATGGAGGCTCCTTCACTTGCCATAAAAGCATAATCATCTCTATTAAAACTATTACTAGAATTATTTGTATTTTTCCTATCTCCTCTCTTGACCTTGTAGCAATTTCTAGCAAAATGACTTGATTTTTTATAAATATAGTAATTCTTTATGTTTTTTTTTGATGTTATGAGGAGTAGATCTGATGGATGTTGCAAAAAGTCTTTCATTGCAAGCAATTACATGTGAAAATTTGGCATCATCAAGATTTGTTGCAATTATGTCAAAAGCCTTCCTTTCACATTGTTTATACTCTTTCTTCACCTTTACATCAACATCATCACTAGGAGGCTCTTCACTCTCATCAACAATATTCCAAAAGTCTAATGAAGCCAACAAAAGCTCCATTTTTTTCTTTCAATGGTAGGAGTTGTCACCTCTAAACTTCTCAATCACTCTCAAATCCTCACCCTCACTTGAAGCATTGTATAAAGAAGGGGTGTATCAAAGAAAATCAAAAAAAGAGAAGATAGAATTCTAAAAATCAACAAGAAGGTATTGTTGCCTTAAAATCCCAAAATGCCCTCTTTGTGAGTAAACTAGTGATTTTACTCTTTGATCACTCTCAACTTTACTTATAAGACTTTTCATAAGTCTTACACACTATCAAAACTTCTCTTACAAGCTTTGCCACTCTTTTATCACCTCTAATGTCTCATAACACCTCTTTTGACTATAAGAAGATCTATTAGGAACTTAAGCATATGAAAGTTCAATGTTAGTGTATCAATAAGGTAGGTCAACAAAGAAACACACCACTAGTATTCTAAAACAACATTTTAAAGTGTATAACAATCTTGAAGACCATGAATGCACTTAACAACAAGTAAGAACATAACTACATCAACAACTAGATGCAAAAAAGAAGATTTAGAAGATACCAAACTCTAACATCAGCAACAACCACAAGATCTATTCCTCATAATAAAAAAAATAAAAAAATAAAAAAATTCAAAGAACTTCAAAACTCACAAGTAAAGGTGAGTGGGCCTATAACCTATTGAAGAAATAGAACTTTGAAGTCACAACACATAACATCAGCAAAGTTGCAGACAAAGAGAGTATGAAGTAAGATGTTTCTTACTTCCAACACCCAATACTTATAGGTTGTCGTTGCTACCCTATAAGACAACTTCCATTCTTTGTCTTTTACACACATGATCCTAGGTCCTAAGATCCTTTGATATCTAACGTACCTCAAGGATATCCTATGGACCTTGGATCCTTTGGCATCTTACTAACTACAAAGGTATCTTATGCCAAATACTAATTACTCTTACCTAGTCTTTGGATATTCCCTAATTCATACTTTATCCTCTTGACTTTGACTCTTGGTTCTTGACCTTGTCATATATCCATAGGATGTCCTTTCTGTACACCAAGAGTCAACTCTTTGACCACTAGCAACTTATCTAAGGTAATATCCTCTATAAGGTAACTTATTCTACTATTACTTTTTCTTCAATAATAACCTACACGAATATGATTTATCATGTATTCTATAGGTCTTTGAAAAAGTACATATTAAAAAAATTAAAATATTATACACCATTAGAATGCTATACTCAGTCTCTTTGTGCTTCACATACAAATTTAACAATAAAATTACTTAAAATCAATTGAATAAATAAAAATTATTAAATTAGAATTTTATGATTGGAATTTAATGGAAAGTAAATATTTTTTATATTTCAGCATTAAAAATACCAGGATATAAAAAATTATCACACCTCAAATCAAAGATTTATACACACACATATATATATATATATATATATATATATATATAAGGTTTGTTATTGATTCATTTTATTGAGCTGTTGTTGTGAAGTTAAATAATATTTGAAGATTTTTCAATGTCAACATAATACTTCAATGTATTTAAGTAAAATAACTATATATATATATATATATATATATATATATATATATAATTTTAGAGTAGAATTTTGAAGACTAGAAACCAATGAGAAATTTATAAAGTTATTGAATAAGACATGTAGTTATATAGGATGTTAAATGATATAAAATAGAGGTTGTTTAAGCCATTTTTTTAGTATCTTCTTTACAATCACATTCTTATAATTTCAAAAAATATTAATATTTTTTAAAAAATATATTTTTAAAATAAAATATACTAATATATAGTTAGAAAATATTTTATTTTTTAATGTACAAACCGATAAGTGTACAAATACAAAACAATATATATATATATATATATATATATATTTTGTGAAATAAGTTTCATTAGTATCTTAAGGTGGTTGTTTTGATTGGGTTTATTTATTTTAAAGAATTTATGGTCTATTTCTTGAAGCTTATGTTTAGAATGGTTTTGTGTGAATTTTTTTAATTAAAATATAATTGGGTCAAAGATTTCACACAAACATGGTATAGAAACTATTCTTAATTTTTTTTATAGTATAATTATTTATAAAGTTAGATTAGGTGCAAATAAAAGGGTTGATGCTTGGCAGTAATAATGTTGTCTATGTAGCAAGAAATGTAAATTTCTTATTGAAGACTAAAATTTGTGGCAAGAGCAAGTTTTTAAATAATATGAGCTATAAGATATGGATTGAATTGGAAACTATAGATTAATGCACTACATTTACGTGTATTATGCAAGGTCATAAGTTAGAGTATGTGTTTAACTAGAATGTATATCAAGAAATGTGAGGAGTAAAAGATCAGTCATTGTAAGGCAGGATGGTGTTGCAGAGAGGCTGGGAAAGCACCAAGGTGATGGGATTGTGGTAAAGCAGCGATAGAGAAATGTCCATGGCATTTAAACTGAAGAGCAAGGGCAGAAGCTGAAGTCTATACAGCGGAGGAGGAAGAGGAGGCACACAACACAAGCAAGTTGAGAAAGAAGAGCAAAGGCGATGGAGAATTTGGGAGCAGTGGAGGAGCAAGCAGGCAGGTAGGCAGGCGGGGGAATGCGAAGGTGCAGGGAGAGAGGGGTGCGCAGAAGGGTGGAGCAGGAGCAGGAGCAGGACTCTCTCTATCCACAATTATTAATTAATTTTATGAGTTGGAGCTCCATCGTGCACGTGGAGATCTGAGGCGTCAATCAATGCTTTTATGCTCCACACCCCCTGCTTCTGCTTTTTCTTTCCCCTCCATGGCGGGTATGTGGGGCCGCCGAGGTCCATCCGAATGGCAAGCGGGTATCCGACGGACAGGACGGGGCAGAGAACATCATGGAAGGAGAGTGTCGATGAAGAGGAAGCGGAAGAAGAGGAAGCTTGCGGCGAACGTTGAGGAGGCGCTCCACTCTCGCGCGTTCCTCCTCTTCTTTTGCTATCCCACATTCCCGACCGTCATTTCTCATCTCATTTCCAACTCTTTCCTGCTCCCTCGCCACGTCTTCCTTTCCTCTTCCTTTTCCTTTCCCTCATTATTTTAATTTCGATTCTCTCTCTTCTGTTGCCTAATTTTCCCCTTTTGTCTCGTTCGTTCTGAGGTTATCGCAGTCTCGATCGTTGTCATTTCCAATTTTTGTCCGCGACAATCACTGCCTCCTCGGACCAGGGGTACATGAAATTGGTTATATTTTAGGGTTTAGATTTGTGGAGGCTTGAAGGTGAATGACCGTGCATCATTTGCGATCAATCTCAATTCTTTCATGAGAAATTTCGTGGAGGGCAGGGAGAGTTGCGATTGTAGAACTTAGTGTTGTGACCAGTCTGTGTTCTCCAAAACGTGTTGCTAGATGCTGCAAGCTTTTCGTGACGGAAGAGACCAGAAGAAAGATATTATGTTTTTTTCGGGGGTTTTAGAAGGCAGAATTGTCGATAGTTCTGCTGAATTGGAAGTATTTTTTCTGTATGGACCCTAAAGTGAGCAGAGTATCCGGGAGGTCAAGAGGTTGTTGCATTATTTTTAAGGGTGTGAGGAGACAAGGGAAGATCAGGGTAGAGGAGGACGAAGAAGAAGAAAAAGAAGAAGAGGGGGAGAACATTATCCTTCTTCATTTTTACTTTTTAGAATATTGTGTTTAATGGTTTTTGATGAGAAATAACAACTTTAGTGAGGAGAAGTAGAATGTGATGATCGCAACCTAGGTGAGTAGGGAAAGGAAGCAGATGCCATTTAAGGCGGGTCACAAAGACTGCCTGTCATGCTGGGGAGTGTAGTGTACCAGGTGCTGGCTAGCTACCTTGGTTACTATGTTAAAGACATGCAGCGTGAGCAATTTCGGATAGGCCTTTGGAGTGGTAAGCATTTCATCCATTCCCTTTCAGACTCTTACTTGTACACAGCGGGTTTCTAGAAGCTGAGAGGTTTATGCCTTACTATGGCTTGCCGGAAGAGTGCATTTTTTTGTTGATTGTCGATGATGCAAAGTATCGGTATGATTTTGTATAAAATCGTATGGCTGGAAAATCTCTTTGCATCAAGCGAAGATTTGGAGAGCTTGGGTTACAGAATGTAGGCTTCATTTTCGGACTTCAAGTTTCATGGTGATGGAGAGTGGAGGGACGTAGTTTACGTTCTGGAGTCTGCAGCTTATTTTGTTTCTTCAATTTTGGCTCTTGCAGTGTTGGAATCAAATTGCTTTATTTTACAAGATAAATCTTATACTTATTTCGTTTAATTCATTGCAAGTAGGCTTTTATGCTAGCGATGAGACGGAGGTCTTACTCATTATGATAGTGTGTGTGTGTGTTTGTTTGTGTGTTGTATATATGTTTGTTCTGGCGTTGTTATTCGTGCTCCAGTGCAGTTCTGTAATACAGCATTTGAAGCTGAAGGAGGATAATCAATAGATATGATTTAAAGATGAGCCTTGTTTTCTCTTTTTCTGGAGAGAACATGATTAAGTTTGTGCGCGACATGATTAACATGTTGTCATCTTCCCACCTGTCTTCCTTGATTTGCACTTGAACTCAGGCCTAGGCAGTTGTTGAATGGGATGCTGTGTCCGCGTGGTGAGGAAATCGTTGTAGCATTTAAGAATTTCCTGAACGGCGTCGGTCCTAATATCAGAGGTTCTTTGAGTGTTTAGAATAGGTTGTGAGTCAGTATTGATTTCAAATGTTCACTCGTACGGGAGAAAGTAGGAAACGCAAATGCGAAGGAAAGTCATTGGAGTAAAGCTCACCTTTGTGATATGCATGCAGGAGAGGTTCTTCTGGAAAATGTGGATTTGCGACTGGAAGCGTTTGACTCATTACAGCTTCCTTTGAGCATTAAGCAAGGCATGTGAATGGGCTTTACACTCTGAATCAATCCTTTTGCAATCCTCCTTGTTGTTGGTGGGCGAGATTTTATTTGAGAAAAGGCTTCCTGTTGCTTTAATAAAAACATTGTTTGCTTGTGATCTTGGAGTGTCTTACCAACTTCTCTTACTTTTTTGTTTTACAGCTTCAATCGGGAAACTCAGGATTTGCGTTCCATGGAAAAAGTTAGGATGGGAACCTATTCTGATCTCTCTTGAAGATGTTACTATTTGTGCTGGTCCTCAGGATGATGGAGAGGTATGTTTTGAAGGGCTCTACTGTAAATTTACGACATTGGTAAATGTATTTTAGGTTTTCGAATCAAATTCTCTCATAATAACTCCTCACATAATCACCTCTTAGTTACATCACACGTATGTTTCTGTCTCGACAGCCCGTCTTTTCCAGTTTTCCTAGCTTTTTGTGGTTTACGACGACATTAATGTGTTGCTACATCATAAGACATTTGAGTCTTCGTTGGCTTTGGATTCTGATGAAGATCACAGCGTGTTTTGGTTTCAGTGGGACGCAGAAGCATCTGAAAGGAGAGAATTAGCGGCGAAGAAAGCTGCTTTGGCATCTGCTGAAATTGCGAAATTCTCAAAATGTGTTTCTGGTACGATTTTCACCTGATTGGAGTCTGTATCACCGTTGCAGTCTCTTGCCTTGACATGTCAGCTGCATTCGCTCGAGAGGGGATGAGCTGTCTCTAATTTCTTTTTGACATCGCAGAGTCAAAATCAGGACAGTCTTTCTTGTCCAATTTCTTCGGAAAGGTGTGATGTCCTTTCACTCTCTGTTTTTATTTGAGTACTTTCATATTTTTGAATCTTAGGTGTATATAAAGTCCAATATGTACAAATCTAATGCTTGTGGATGTTGCTAAACAGATTGTAGATAACATTCAAGTGGTTGTGAAAAATGTGCACATCCAATACATGGACAAGACAACTGATCCAGAGGTATTAATCTATGATCCAATCATGGTATATACGTTTTCTTGAGCTATCACGTTCTAAGATCCCTTAAAGTCATGATTGAGAATTTCATTGGAGTTAGTTTGTAGTTCCTACTTACCCTAGTTTTGTCGTATGATACGTTTCTAATTATGTGATACAAGTTTCAACTTTGTGTTATGTTGTTATGGGTGGATGCAGGTGACGTTTCTGGTCGGTGTAACATTATCAGCACTAACGGTCAGCACCAGTGATGGATCCTTCTCTGGGTATGTTGCAGAGGCCTGAAAAAATGTCATGTTGTATCCCGATGTCGTACATTTTCATGGCGCAACATAGAAATCTAATTGAAAACTAATAATTCTTCTCTTGTTATCCTGACTGGACATTTTTAGATCTGCGGGAAGTGGGAAAGAAAGGGGTGGTCAAGAGCACAAAGTAGTGGAGGTAAAGCAGCTCGCAATGTATTGGAACCTACGGAGTCATCCCTTGAGTGCCTCTGCGGAAGCGGCCGAAAAACAGATCATTAGTTTTTCAAGAACGAAGGACGATACTCCTGACAAAGTCTACTTATTGCGTCCGACTGATTTGACCTTGAAGCTTCTGGTATACTCTTTGTTTAGTGACACTTTAATTTCGTTCCAATCTTATCACTTTGTTAGGTTTCGAGTTATTCCTGTGTATCCCTTTTTCAAGACAATAGATTTCTGCAAAATCAACCTCATTAAATTCTTGGTGGTATACCTCTAAGCCGTTGGCCTTCGTGGTCATAGTCGTGTCCGCAATTGCGAACTTGCCACGATCTCTTTTTCTATGAATGAAGCTCAAGTAAATTTGAGAATGAACTGGATATCTTCTTGGAACCTTGGAGGCAAAGGATAAGAACTTGGTAAAGGGCAACAAAGGGCAACAGCTATGTTTACTCATTGTTCGACATTGTCCAGGCTTGACTTAATTGCTTAAAATCGTTAAATGAAAAATTCCAATTACACTGAACATCATTTCTTGATTGGGCGGAAACATAGTAATCTAAGGGTGAATGCTAACTACACATCACTTTTTTCATTAACTTGGTTGTATCAGTATCTATGTTGATGATGTATTCTGACTACAAGCATCTATTGGACAGCTGAATAGAAATAACATGGGGGAGGAAGGTGCTGCACAATACGCTGTTGTCATTAACGTTGATGATTTGGTGAGAGCTTTCATTCAGAATCTGAGATTCTGGTTATTTTTGCATGCAACATTCTTAATGTGTTCATCCCTTATGTGTTTGACCCTGGAAAGTTCTTGTCGTAGATAGTATTGTCACCAATGCACGTGCTTTATGCTTTAGTCATCAAAGCTGTTTGAAATGTTAAACTGTCTTGGATCTGGTATTTGAGCATCTTCATTCGTAATTAGATAATATCCTTCTATTGCTGCGCCGTTTCTGAATTATCATGCTATCTTCGTTTGGCTGTAATAGCTCTTATGAAATGATTAATTCTATGCAAAACTATCATTTTACCTCTTTGAATCTAGCAATAATCTCAAGAGTATTCGAGTTTAGGGTAGTTTTTTTTTGGTTAAGAAATAGTTACGATAAACCAAATCTTTTTACTTCTTATTTTTATCATTTACATCCTGTTAAATTTTGTTATTTTCTTAATGTTTATATTTGTTGCTGCGTTCAGTAGCGTTTAACAACTGAGTAACAATTTCTTACTTTTTCTCAGTATTTGAAGCTGGAGTTGGATTTGGTAATTGTGGTTGCAGTCACTCGCTTTGGAAGACCTGCAGCTTCGGGGAATGCTTCTGCTGTTAGATGCGGTCTCAATCGCAAGGGCAAGAGAAAAGTAAGAATGGTGAAACTCTTTCATAGGGCTTTTTGTTTTAGTGGAGATTGTGTTGTTTAGAGGTAATATTCTCAAGTATATTGATAGTTTTGGGGTAGTTCTTGTAAATAGTTCATTCAATTTATGGTCTTTCAATTTGCTAAGTTTTCCATTGCTAAGATTTTGGGTATCGGATGAGTTCAACCGAAACGTTTAGTAGTAAGTTAGAAACGAACTAATACCTTACCAATTTTGAGGGTTAAATACTCAACATAGACAGGTTTTGAAAGATGCATGAGCATGTTTTTTCTTCGATGAACAGGTATGGAAGGTTTCGATCACAAGCAAACGATGGGCAAGGTGGACCTAGTACAGAATGGAAAAAGCATTTATGGCAGTATGCTATTGATGCAGTATTGTCCGATGTTCGTAAAAAACTCTGGCGACGCTCTCTTGGTTACCTTGGCTGGCGGAGGTAAGTTTCTGCGTTACATGTATCCTCTGGATACTAATCCAATTAGTTGTATCCTTAACCTCGACAAAGTGTGATCAGGTCATAGGTTAAAGTAAGTTCAAAACAATATTTAACTTTACAGTTATGCTGAAGAGGCCTACGCTTCTGAAAAGACCTTGGTTTATTAAACTTTTTATCAAATCTGAGATGAGTACTCATGACTTGCAATGTGCATTTGAAGCTGAATATGGTGTATTGATTACCTCAGGGAGTATCGGGAACGGTATGTGGATCTGTACATAGACAAGCTCATGAACTTACAGCGTGGACAGGTTTGTCAAATATCTACTTCTCGTCAGCTTATGAGTTACTTTCAGTAAATTTCATGCATGACTAGTTCATGATCCTGCATTTTGTTTTTTAGTGTGGTGTAGGCGTCTCTCTTGAAACAGATGAATATAAAATATTGATAATCGTCACCTTGTGTGTGTATTTTTACTACTGTATCATTTTTGAGTAAGCAATCAGCAAAACACTTGCTTATTATTAGTGGGTTTCAGGCTGTCTAATGATTGTGTATAAAACATTTTCTACGTTTGTAGCCTTCGGGGGAGGTGGAATCTGCAGAGCTGGAGGAGATTGAGATGCAGTTTGAAATGGATGAAATTTTATTTTTCAGATCATTAGCTGAGAGGAAGATGCCTTTTGAGGTAAACCTTCTCTACAGGAATTGCATGTTTTGATATTGTGTTGAGGTAGGACAAGGTCATTTGTAAGGAATTCCATTCCTTTGCAGGAATCACATATAAATGATGATATACATTATCTTTTTGTTATTCTTTCAGGCAGTCCTGGTAGGTTGAAACGTTTTGCAGTGTAATTTTAGGTCATGTAAGAATAGGTGTCCATGCTTATTATTATTTATTGTTCGCATCATGAAATTTTTGTTAGACCTTATAATCTGTCAATCATTTTTTCGCGCAATTTGTTTCTAAGAAATGTGGCGCCAGGATATCTTTGGAAATGCAGCAATACTTAAGGATGAAAACGGTGATGGAGCAGAAGGACCAACTGCAGAAGACCTCCTTACACCTGAACCTGTGCTTCAGCAAAAGGGTTGGCTAAATTGGCTTTCACTTGGCTTGCTGGGTGCGGCTGATCGTCCTGATGCGGGCCAGACATTTCCTCAGGAAATTATCAAAGTAAGATATTTTGGTCTATTCTGTAAATGAAACAAGTTATGAGTTGTTTCTTAGAATCTACATGGGGAACCTTTGAAGGATTTTTAGGTGCTTATAAGAAAGATTTTTGTGTCACAGGATTTATACGAAGCTGCTGAACTTCATCCAATGCCGGTGCTGGAGAGTGGAGAGTCATCTAAGGGCCATTGTTACCTTGCCATTACGTTGCATGTTGGAGAACTTCTGGGTAGTCTACACAGCTCGTAAGTTGATATTTAAAACTCATCCATTCTTTTTTGTCTATCTCTTGACTGCTGAATTGATATCCTGTCGTTGACAGTAGTTTAACAATTTATTTGATATCAGTACCCTATAACCACTTGTTTGACTATTAACACGGATCTGAATATTTAATTGGATCTTAGGTTCCCCACTCAAATTTCTGAAGTTGAAAATACGAAAATAGTTTTGGTAGTACGGTAGTAGAGTGCAGTCTCTTGTGTCCCAACTTTTTCTTTCAAGGCTGTTCACAAAGTTTACTTTTGTCAACTTCATGATTCCACAGAAAACTGGGTCAAGATATATTGAATATATCAGTTCAAGGCATTGCAGTGACCGCACAGATGTGGACCAAGAAGACAACTATGTCATTGATGCTCCGCACTCTTGAGGCTGTTGATCTATGTACACCCGGCACTCGATTTCCCCGGATTCTGGCTCCTTGGGTATTCTACTGTCTTTTGTGCGACATTTTATTAGTATTTTCTGTAGTTGCGGTTCGTGATTATCAATCTTACTTAATCCATCGACAACGGATGTGAGAAGATATGCATATTTTTTAAAATTTTGGGGTCAATCTCAAATTATCGAACGACAGGAAACTCTATTTGCATCACGTCCTTACTATTTATGATTAGATGTTGGTGATTCAGCAGCCACAAAACTGGATTTTGCTACACTTGCATGGTTTGCGTGGTTAATTTGCATCTCTTTAGATTTATTTGTAGCTGGTATATTTAATCACACATCGGGTTCTTTGCAGGGGAAGCTTACATCTCGCTCTGCTCAACGAAAGCCTCCACAACGTAGTTACGCCGAGGCTCTATCTGGAAGTAGGCTGATGCGTAGTGTTAGCGATGGTAGCGTGTCAACCTTACAAGGGAATTCAACTCCTGATGAAGATGGTTCAGGCGGAGAAAAGTCTGAGCCGCTGCTGCGTGTGGAGTTGGAGTTGCAGTCAAAGAGTGATCGTAACCTTATTGTCTCTGTAGGTCATTTGCACTATGCTTTATGTGCTTACTACGTTCCATCTTTTATGAATATCTGCATAATCAGCCGGATTGCTTCAGTGCATATCGGTTGCGTTTGAACTTCGGATGCACTGTCAACGGGATTAAACCAGAGTATTTTTTTTACATTTGTGTCAGTTGAAATTATCATTGTGACTTAATCTTGACTTGTGCGGTCAGACACCTGTTTTGGCCAGATGCGATTGGCTTCTCCGTCTAATTTATGTTGGATGCTCTATCAGGTGGTACTGCAGCCTGTTGAGTTTGTGTACAGTGCATCACTCATCAACCATGCATCTTCATTTTTCTCTTTTCCAGATTCTCAGCAGATTCTCAATGATCAGGTTTGATTTCAATGAACCTTCTATACTACAGTACTGTTTTTGGATGATGTTTTTGTTTCCTTATGTATTAAATCGGACAGATATACTTATACTATTTCTACAACTATATTTTTGAACAGTGGATGTCCTTGTTCTATTTCTTTGTTGCACATTCTGTTTGACATTCGTGTCAGCTACTATATGGAGGTCAAATACATGGTGTCTGGTTGCATCCAATTGAAATCTTTGCACTGCTGTTTTTATCCTAGAGGCCGATGTATTTTTTGATTTTCAGGTGGATTCCGCTTTGAAGAAATTGGAAGATGTGGCAGTCACAAACTTCAAGTAATGACCTAACCATTCTGTGAATCCTAGGTTCAGTGGCTGGTGGAGAAGGTTAATAGATTTCTCAGCGATTCAGCATTTGAAAAAATTGGTTTACATTTATGTGTGACGTTATTCGCATAACTCATTCTTAAAGAATCAAGTGGATTTAAATTTTCTAACTAAGTTTTTGGGTGCCTAGACACAAGGTAGTTGAGAGGAATCCTTTGCGACTGTCTCTAGACATCAGGAGGCCGAACTTTTTGTTTCCTGAAAACAACCTAACGTCAAATGGGATTCTTATGGTATTTGCATCTTTACTCATGCAATCCTATGTGTTTTTAGCCCTTTACACCATTAGAGATTTAATTATTAATTTGCACGGATATCACTCGACTACTCGTTGCTTTCCCACTTTCTTAGTAGGTCTTTGGTAGATTGCTTTGTTTGCTGCTTCTATTTTCTATTACAGGGAATTCTGGCCTTTTCTAGATGAGATGTTCTCTTAATTGTTTATCTGAGCAGAACTTGTTCTAAGGAGTCAATTAGTTTCCCACTGCATGTGTTGTTTAGCATATTGAAATGCAATCTGCTTAAATGGTTATTTTCTTCAGCTTATGGTGATGAATCATGTTTGACGAACGTGGTAACCTTGGAATGCTTCATAGTTTCCCATTGGATACATTCATCACAAAAGTATAAATCGGGAAATTGTCATACTCTTGAGTTTATGAACATCCAGTGCATCAATCCTGAAATTCCGTCTCTGTAATTGTTACGCGCTTATCTTTTTTTTTGGGTAGAACTTGATAATCTTTTAGAGTCTTATGACTTTCTCCTGCTCGTTAATGGTGGGGATTGTAGATTCTTGCGGTAGACTCAATCACCCTTGCCTCACATGAATTTAATCATGGCTTCAACGACACATTTCCGAAGGGGCTTTCCAGGACTGCCAGTCTTCGTAGACATATTGGAATGAAGCATGGTCTATTTTCCAGTACACAGGTAAGTATTTTTTTCAATCACCACCTGAATATTGCGATTTGTATGAATACTGAACATACAGTTCCTCTGTTCCCAGTAGGTATATTCTCTAGTTCAACCATTTTGATCTTTGGTTTTTGATTTTTGATATATTGTTGTCCAAAGGCTCGTCTTTTGAGCTGTATGATGTTTCCCGCCTTCATCATGTCTGTATTTCTGTCAGCATCGCTTTGCAATCACGATCTTGAATGCCGATCTGCTGGATGCTAGGGACTTACGTTTGAAAAATGTTCAATAAAAATCATAACAATACTAATAGCAACAGCACTAACGATGTTACTAATAATGCAGGGACAGAACGGCCGCAACCAAGATGGTGAAGACTTTCCTCTTGACAAGTTGGGACATTATGAACGGTTTCACCTGAGGTTGACAGGTGCACAGGTAAGACTTTGTGTAAAGCGTCTAGTCATGCATTTTAATCTTTTAATGGTTTATTTGAAATACGACTTACAATTTTTCACATATTTTCTTGCTTTGAAGATTGGTTTTGAGACCAATAATGAAGTTCCGTGCCGGACAAGTATGCGTTGTTGGGTTTTACAAAGATTAAGTAAAACAAGTGAATATGATGGACACTACAGTAATTGATGTGTCACCATCTCGTGGATCGTTTCAATTGGACTATCTACCTGCCTTTTGTAGATCATCTTAATCGTCATTAAACTAGAAACTTTGTGACGCATTCATTTTTCTCATTAGTCTAAATTCAGTGGATCCAGTCGGCATGATGATGACAATAAGCTTGCACCAGAACCAGCTTCTTGCACATATACACATATCTTTTCTTTATTCTTAAAATGGGTACCTCATGGTTATGTAGAATGTCGTATCGTTTTTATTAATTCTGTATTCTGATCCTTACTCCATTTTATGATTCAACTTGCTTATTTCAGATTCTCATTTTTGGAAAATCGGGTGATTGGCACGAAACTTTGAACAGTCAAGAATCAGACATGGAGGTACATTTGGTAAAACGCTTCAATTTACAAGTGGCAATCGACATCTGCATCAAAGAACATCATCTTCTTCCTCACTTGAAGGTAAACAACTTAGAAAGATGACGTTGAGTCGTCTGGTCTCGAATACGCGTTCTTATATAAAATCTATGTTACCTTTGCTATAGTGTCTCTCTCTCTCTCTCTCTTTTTTTTTTTTTTTTTTTTTTTTTTTTTTTTTTTTTTTTTTTTTTTTTTTTTTGTTCTTCTGTGCTGATTCTCATTATTTTTTTTATATTATTTTAAAACTCATCTTGATTCTTTTTTCATTATTTTTTTTTAATTTTTTAATTTTCTTCCAACAGATACACGGTAGCTTGCCATCCTTGCGACTTCATTTTTCCTTGGGAAAATACAGAGCAGTCAATGACCTCTTGGCCAAGCTTCTTGACGGTAGTCAAAATAAGAAAAGTTCTATGGAACCTGGTTCATCTGAAAGGCCTCAGGTAAGCATTTGTGGTGTTTTAGATTGTTTTTCTCAATTTTTTATGGAACAACAAACGTGCTTTTCTGTTACAATTATCTGTAAAGTCATCGCATAGTTGCTCTGTTTTTCTTTTGAAATTGCCTCAGATTATGAGAAAACACCACAATGTAAATGTTTCAAATTTCGACGTGATCTAATAAGGGGATCCTGTACCCTTCCTACAGGTTGCTGGAGGAATGAGTTTGTTCACCTGGGAGATGAATTTAACGTTGAAAATTGTCACTGTGGAGCTTTTCCTGGATAGTGAACGGCATGATGCATTAGTACAGATGGGAAAGACTTTGGTTGGCCAAGGACAAGAAATGTCTATCAAGTGAGTTCTTTGCAGATAAAATGTGAATTTCGAATAGTCTCTTCAGTTGTATCGTACATTTCTAAGTCTCCGAGGGTATGAAATTCGTCTCACTTCCAACGATTTCAATACAATTTGCTTTTGATGACCATTTCTTTCAGAATTGGCAATTGAACAAAACAATCCGCTTTCCTTGAAGCTTTAATTGACACTCTGTCGGTTTTCGAACAGGTTCGCGCAATTGTCATCACATATTGACGCACAGCTACTTATGAAAACTGTGCATGTGGAGGATGCAACTGAGCCTGCAAGTAGTCCTTTCCGATATTTATTATATTGTTCCGAATGTCATCGAGCAACATCCTCTCTTACTCCGGTAGTTGATGTGAACTTTGCTTCGTCAAAAGCTGCGGAAACACCTGAAGTGAAGTACGCGGTCTGTTTGAAATGGGCTATGGGCGGACCAATGGGTGTGCCCAAGATGGGAATTATGGCTGCCTTGCATGGTCTCGAGTTCCATGTCAATCCCAAAGTTTTTCGAGCTCTGCATGCTTTCGCCGTGGCAGCAACAAGCTCCAATGCTTCCTCTGGTAGTTCACGAACATTCTCGAGTATTAGTGATGCATCCTCTCCTAGTAGTCCTCCTGATATCCATTCATCGAGTGAATGTTTTAGGAATGGCCATGAAACTGGACTTTGCTCGGTCTTTTCAGGCCTCCCGATTCGTTCATCAGTTCACAATCAAGTACAAGCTGTCGCTCTTGCTCCTACCCCTCCTAGTCATCCAAAACGTTCAGTTCCATCAAAACCGAATGCTCAAGGTGCAAAAAACTGTGAAACGGAGTGGAGAGACAATCCACTTTTCGTCTTGGAGAAACTTCCCAGTCAACTCCTGCCATTAAGTGACATGTTCCAGAATCAGGTTGCACGCAATGATTCTATGATCATTGATGTACAGCTTGAAAGTTGTGGTATACAGTTTCTGGACAATGGAGGAACTGTTGGCGTTGTGTTGCTTCCTGATGCAACTGTATGTTCTTCAGTACCATGTACAACTGCATCTGGTGAAGTTTCGTGGGAGATAGTGGCCGTTTCTTCAGACCTTCAGGTAAAAGGTACTCATTGGGCCTCGGGTAATATTAAACAGAACCCTGTCGGCAGCATGAGCGTTGGACCAGTAGCAACTTGGGATTTCAGGATTAGAAAGTCTGTGGATGGCAATTTAGATGTGGTCATGCAAATTCACAACGCCCAAGTTGTGCTATTAGCCGATTATTTGGCTGGTATCATTCAATACTTCGACAGTTCGCATTGGACATCTCAGATCAAACCAAATACCAATACTATTGATCAGAGTTCAACTATTCATTGGAAGGTTGAAGTGGAAGATTCTGTACTCTTTTTACCTCGAGAGCAAGGCAAAGAAGATTTTGTTCAAGTTGTGCTTGGGGAGTTTGTTTTCACTGCGGTGGATGATCACAATCCAACCACCTCGTGTTACATTGTCGGGCAGAACGTTTCAGTACGAGTGCATCGGACATATAACGATGGTGATGACAGACTTGACACGGATTTGGGCAATTCAAATGGACAGAGTTTCTTAGAGAGATGGGATGGTGAGCTGCTGATTGAATTATCGCCTAGTAATCTTCCAACTTGTTTGGAGATCCATTCATCTGTCTTGGAGCTGATCTTAGATGGTGAGTCATGGTTGGTATTGTTGGATACACGATTTGATTTTTCAGAACATAAATATCTCATGTATTTCTCAATCTGTGTCATCGCAAGATGTAATATTACAATGATGCCTCCGTCGTATCGATCGTTCAGGAGGTCTTTGCTCCCTTGTCGTTACTCCTGAGTATGCATGTTTTGTGTTACCTTGATAAAATTTTAAAAACTTGTGTAATTTTATTCAGGGGACGTCGTTGAACAGCAGCTTGAAGCTTTCGAATTTATCTCCCAAGGTCTTTCTGCCATTGAAAGGACCTCCAACACCATGGCATTGACGACTACTCAAGGCGGTCTTGCTAGTTGGAATCCAAAGAAACATTTCTATGTCAGCAGTCCAAGTACAAGTAGCACGAACTTAAAATTCTGTGCACATAAGCTTGGCATTACGTTCGCAACACTTGATCCTGTGAAAAAATTACTTTCACCGGTTGCCCTTCTTCAAGTGGATGCTCTTGATGTGAACCTTCTTTTGAACCGAGGTAGGCTGGAAGCTTTAGCCTTGGAAGTGTTCAGCATTGTGTTTCTCCAGCATGCCACTCAGCTAAAGTTGATACAGTGCAAAGGTGGTGAGGAGTTGGCCATTCAGCCAGCACTGAAACTCTTGGTTAATTCAGAAGGGTCAGACTGTGAGGTTCATATCTCGCTTCCTTCCACTCAAATATGGCTCCACTTCGCTGCTTGGAATGAAATTGGTCCTATCCTTGCTGCAAACTTAAATCAAAGCAAGCCTCCGAAGGTATCAGATGATTTCAGTTTGTCGAACCCCTCTGTTGGTTCAGGGAAACCATCGTCAAAGATGGAAATCCTTGTTCTACAAGAAGACCTTGATTACTCTTCTTCATATCGAAACCAACATCCGCCGAATGCAAAAGCATCTGTTACCTCTTCAAGTTCTGACGTTCTTATGAGCAAAAGCCAACATTGCAAGAATGCTGCTGTTCTTGTCAAAGTAGGTACATTTAAGCTAAGTTTACTGGTGTTAGATTCTTCAAGCAATGCACTTAAGTCTGAACTCCTTGTTGGGGACGAGCATACGTTTTCGCCACAGAGAACTCTTCCAGGGAAGCTATTGTCATGCACCCTTGTACTGCGTGTGGACGAGTTTCGATTTAATGAGGATGGAACTTGGACATTAGCAGCTGGTATTACTGAGGGAGAAGGTAATGTTGTAGAGACGTTTCAGGACCAAGATCCCTTTCAGGAACTGTGCTTTCAAACGACGGAGATATCTGTATTTGTGGATGGTAGTTTCCAGCTGTCACCTATTGTGAGATTTGAAATCAAAGTTAATGCAGAGTGCATTAACTTGTTCTGCTCCTACCCAATTCTGCGTTTCTTTCACGGTTTCACGTTTGAGGAGTTGGAGTCTAGACCTTCCTCAAGTTTGGATGTCGAAGTCAAGGCTGAAATATGCTTACAGCATGCTTCGATTTTGCTCAGTGACGGTCGTGTAAGTTTTGAGTACTTTTTTTGCAGTTTAGTTTGAAATATGTAGTATGCAATGTTTTAGGTCATGCCTTCATTAATTGCTAATGCTGTATCACATCGTAGATATACACTATGATATACTGAATTTCTGAGTTTGTGATTTGGAATGTGTCATGCAGTGGGGTTGCAATGCACCTATCATGGAGCTTTTGCTGGGAAAGATCACTGCCGAAGCAAGCTCCTGTGCTCAAAAGCTGGAGATCTGGGTGTCTTCTGATTTAGAAGCCAGTTATCACAATTTGCATAAGGTAGATCATTTTGCCATATACTTTAAAATTATCAGGAATTATGCCTGCCATCTCATTACTCATTTCTGATTTTCGATAAAATTCTCACCACTTTCTTATGGTTAAAAGAATTTGTCGCAGCATGATTCTTTAGTATTCGTTGTACTGTGTAGATTGTAATCATTTAATAATAGGTGTCAATGGCTGCATTAGTTGAGTGCTTGATTAGTGTTGTTTTTCTCTTATAGCGTACGAGTTATCAATTTCATAAATCATTTGTGAGTTGAATTTCTTGTTCGTAATCAGGGCTTGAGTGCTGCATAGTGCAAAGTGTTTTGATTATTCTGTGAACAATGCCTGCAGTCTTTTATAGATAAGAGACTTTCTGCAATCGCAGTCCGATTCTTAAATTACCCTAGTTGATATGGGATGTATTCTTAATCTAAGATTCACTTCACAATGACAGAACTGTAGAATCTATTATCCATTTTCCATTGTGGATTTGAAGGAACACTATGTTACACTTGAGAGTTATAATATACATCTACCTCAGTCGAAGCTTTCTTATTCAGGTTTTATGGGAGCCATTGGTAGAGCCCTGGAGCGTCAGCTCGGTTTTGACGGTACAAAATGCGACCGGTGCGCCTACCATTCAGGATCGCACAACGGTCAAAGTTTCTTCGTCAGAAAAACTTAACATCAACATAACTGAGTCTCTAGTGCAGGTAACTATTGAAATACAAATGTTTGTTTTGCTCGTTTACTTGCGTTTCCAGGCTTGGCAGAGCGTTGAGGGCCTAAATTTGAAGTGCATTGGTCGGACATTTGTCGAAAAGTTGCACCACTTTGGTTGCAGGAACTGCATTAGAAACATCTATTTAGTCAAGCGTGTATTATATAAATATATATTTTTTGTTATGAGCCTGAACTTTAAGATGGTTCATTACCCTGGCTCTAATGAACCACTTAAATTTTTGGGCCTCTGAATGTGCATTTCATCTCTTGAATGGAGGATACTATTATCCCAACACGTTTGCACGATTTTCGCACATTTAGGGGTTTTCTGCTGATGCTGTTAAACTTCGAAAAGGGCGTCAGCAAGTGGAGTTCTAAGACCTCTTTTGAACTCTCCGTTGCAGGCTGTTTCTCGTGCAGCTGAGATGGCCCATGACGCGTGGTCAGATGACTCCTTGGCCAGAGATACAAGGCTAGGTAATTCAAGTCTGTATGCTCCGTATTGGCTACAAAATGATACAGGAGTGGCAATTACATATTGGCTTCTGGGATCTCGCAATAATCGGAATGAAATGGATAACCCTGACGGTGGATGGAGTAGCGGAAGTGGTACCGTTCTCGAACCTGGAAAATCTGTACCGCTGTATCAACAAGGCAGCATTGAAGAAATCTTAAGCAGAAGAAGGAATAGTGGGTTTCTCAGGAGGGCAGAGCCTGCGAAAATGTTTGAAGTTTTGCTGCAGCATCGTATGATTTGTGTGCAGATGGAGGGCACGTCCCGTCCCTCACCACCGTTATCAATCGACCTTGTGGGATCTCGGTCTTTCGAAGCATCTTTTTCGGAGAATGAATTTCGGGATGGTTACAATTCTAATGTAAATAGTAATACGGGAAATCTTCCAAGACAAAGTTCATTTCAGAAACTTGAAGTAGATAACCGTGACAAGAGTGATGTGTTTCGCACTCCCGTTGTTTTTGAGGTTACTATTCAGCGTTACAGCAAGTTGGTTCGCCTCTGCTCTACAGTAAGTCATCATGCATTTTGGACTAATTTGCTGTCGAGTCTTGAGAGGGGTAGTTCTCTTGTGAACTAAGGGGCTAAGTATTATGTCAGCAACATATATGATCTATTTTGTTAGAAAACAAAAATACTTCTCGTTGGAAAAGCTAACGTTAAGTGGCTTCTTGTGGCAGGTAGCAGTGGTTAACATGATAACTGTACCTCTTGAAATTCGATTTGACATACCCTTTACGCTGTCGCCTAAGGTCGGAATCAAACTAACTTTTTGTGTTTTATTGTGTATTGTTCCTTTTGGTTGGCTTAATCTCTGTACTCTTAAAATCTTTCGGCTTGGTGTGCATCCAGGTGATGGAGCCAGTACCACCAGGTCAAGTGTTGCCTCTTCCTGTACACTTAGCTCAGACTGGAAAGATACGTTGGCGACCGCTGGGAAACAGTTTCGTATGGAGTGAAGTGCTGTCTTTGAGGCACTTGCTTCAATCAGCAGAATCTCCGCAAGGAATTCACCGCTCCGTCCTTTGTTACCCAAACAGCCGCACTGGTCGTCCATTCCGATGTTGTCTTTCTGTTAATCATTCCCATATTGATGCCGTGGATGGCAGCTTTGGAGAGCTAACACAAGACCCGTTGGAGGTTGGAAAAGCTTCAATGAGAAGACCAAAAGTGTTCAAGCTTTGGGACATATCGTTACAGGCTCCACTTGTGGTTAAGAATTGCCTTCCATTTCCTGTTGCGGTTACCATTGGCAGTGGGTCGGGTACCGTAGTTAGCGACACAGCGTCTGAGGCATGTTTCCCTACACCTCTTTCATTTCTTCCCTTGTCCTCGTTAGAGTGTCTGTTGGATCGTCGTGTTTTAGGTTATATTACAAGAATACCATCAACAGAAGTGTATTTGTGTTCCAATTGTCTATGATAAAGTATTGAAGTGGATGCCAGAAGCCATCAGATTAGACATCTTTGAAAGTGAACTTCCAATCTCGGTTGGTGAAGAATGGACTAGTTGACATCTACTGAAGTTTTTCAATTATTTAAGTACTGCTTTTGAGACTTTACAGCTGTGGGATATGCAGGGAAACTCCAAATTTGTGTATGATGTAGACACAGTGCGCAATTTGAATATCAGTTTTCAAGTACGTGGATTTGTAACAAGTAATTCAATAGTCATTCAAGCGGCACAATCAATTGCAGAATCTAGTAGGCGGTCAGACAAGGAGGGTCGCATCAGGGTATATGAGAATGTGAATTTCTTCCCCGAAATCATGTCTGGTAAGCTTCTCAGTTTTCGAGTTTACCAACTTAATTTCCCTTTTTGAGTTTGAATTGTTGATGCAGAAACAGTGTGTACCTACCTCATACTGTCTACATAATCGAAATGTCCTTTGTGGTAGCAAGGCGTCAATCAATGTGTGCACTCGTGGGTTGCGTGGTAGTGAAGATCAGAATGTTTTTTTAATAACGTTGAGCTGCTAATTAATATATCAAGTCTTCCGTGCAGATCCTGTAGTTGCAACAGAGGTGGGATTTATTATCAATACCATAACCGGCATTCGTGAAATCTGCATTAGTGTGCCCTTCTGGCTCTACAACTGCAGTGGTTTCGATTTAGCAGTGATAGACGGTGATGATGTATTTTTTGGGCGTCAAAAATATCTTGTAAAAATGTTGACAGAGGATATTGTTAAGGAGCAGCAGAAGCCAGATTTACGACGAGGACTTGCTAACTTACAGACTTGTGAAGATCAAGTCGAAGAAATATGCCTCGGATGGTTCCCTAAGCGTGCTGTACGAAAATTTTCACAGCGTCCCTCAAATTATTCTTTACATACTTCATCAAACAATGCATTACCCTCTGCAGAGTCTAAAGAATTGATGTTATCAGATAATGTCAACTTGGTTGATAAATGGGGATTACTAGTTCCTCAGATGTATTCCCCAGTCAAAGGGACAGAATCCAGTGAACACAGGTTAAAAGTAAGAGTTGTACGTTCTGTAAGTATGGAAACCCGCAGTACAATGGAGCAATCATGGTCTCGACCGTTCTCTGTGGATATTCCCGATGGCACCACTACAGTCAAAGTTCCTCATCCTGAGAATCAGGGTGCATATGTGTTCTCTGTAATTTGTAATCCTTTACTTGGATTCGGTGCTGGCAGAACGAAAACCGTAACCTTTAGACCAAGGTAAAATTTATCACAGGATGGCATATTCACTCAATTCCACATCTCTTTAATCTGCAAATTTCTGTTAAAGGTTAGAGAACATTCACTTTTTTGTTCACATTTGCAGGTTTCTTCTAGCAAATTCGTGCAAAAGGGATCTTTGTGTGAAGCAGCATGGAACTGATGCTTTCGAGCGGCTCCCTGTTGGTCAACACTGCCATCTGCATTGGACCGACGTGACCAGGTATGTTACCTTATGCGATCTTCTTGAGCATTATGTATTGCCATGGGGGTTTGAGCTATTTGATACAAGAGTAACATAGAGACGTTTGGACTGGAGTATGATGGCTCTCAAGGTCCTAATATGCTCAACGCACCTCCTGACGAGTACCTTATTTTATTAGACTAATCGCCCTATTCTCTTGAATCGTTTTTGGAGCAATCTCTTTCTTGTTTTGACACTGCTACCCGTTTGCAGGCCCTTGTTAGTTTCAGTGCGCTTCAGCGACCATGGGTGGGACTGGTCGGGTGGATTCTCCCCAGAACAGTTAGGTGATACACAGGTTAAAGTGCGGAATCATACATCGGGTGCTACTCAGATGCTTAGGGTGGAAGTCAGCAACATGACTTCATCCGACACGAGCTCGATTAGGGGTGTTGGATCAGGGAGTGGTAGTTTAGGTACCTGCCTGATTTCACTCTCAGACGATGAAACGGGATTTTTGCCTTACCGCATTGACAACTTTTCAATGGAGGTGATTTTACTATCTTTTGGTCTTGCAATTAACTGATTGTGAGTAGATTTCTGACTGCACTATCTAAACACTCTTATTCACCCCTCAATCCGCACCATGACCTTGCAGCTAGCTAAGTGCTACCAAGTCTAGTGGCTAGGTAATTGGCTCAAGGTTTGTCAACTATTGGCGCTTTCTCTATTGATACTCTTTGAGGGTAGCTTCATAATTCTTTTTCTGATGGGTTGTTTTGGGTTTTATTGGTGAAGAGAATTCGCTTTCACCAGCAGAAGTGCGAAAGAATGGAGAACATGTTGCACCCATATAGCTCGTTCTGCTATGCATGGGATGAGCCTTGCGACCCCCACCGCCTTGTCCTTGAGGTAAGTCAAAGGACGCATAGTGCTCATAAGTTCTAGTTTTCTCTGCTTTTCTCTTTTTATAGCCAGCTAGGTTAGGTCAAGTACCACCTAATTCTCGCGCTTCTAGTTCATGACTCTCGATAGAAAATATGACTTTCCTGCAATAAGCTTTGCAGTTATTGGCTCTATTACTTGATATTGAATATTAGACTCTTTATTTTGATACAAGCAAATTTTGTATTAGACTCGAAGAACTGCACATGACCTGGAATGTTCACAACTGACTTATCAATCATTTATCATCCTCTTCGTGCTCATGCTTTGTTACTACTGTCATGACTTCTCTCAATAAGATTCCTGGTGGAGGGCTTTTGGGAGTCTATGGACTTGACGAGGTGAAAGAATATCCTCCAGTTACACTGCCTTCTACTTCACAGGTATGGTTCATGACAATAACAAAAGTATAGCAAGTTTGGATTTTTTACTCTCTATTAAATGCATTTCTTAACCTCAGGAATTATATTTAGAAATTGTAAAAGTGTATGGTCAAGAATTGACAATGGAGTTGAATCACATGAATCCGAGTGAACTGCAGAAACCAGGGCGAACATTCACAGTCTCAGTCCGAGCAGAGGGACCGATTAGGGTAAAGTACCTATTATCATTTGTGGTTCTTGTTCGTTATCTTTCACTTGTTTTACCTTGTGTGAGTAAGATTTGAAACAGTCCGAAGGTGTCATTAGTAAGTTCAAAAACTATATCAAGTTCTCATGTTTTCATGTTCAATGCACAATGATCCACATTTGAGATAAATATTCTTTCCATTGCTGGTGCAGGTTCTAAGCATAGTTGACACAGCGTTGCACCTGATGAAAAGCCCCTCTGGAAGTAGCAGCATTTTCACATCAAATCAACCCTTTGCAGGACTTATTGGCCCCATTTTGGAATCCACTGTCACAGGCACAGAACCTGTGAAGGAGCTCATTCTTGACTTCTCCTACATAGGAGTATCTCTCATAGACTCAATTCCTCAGGTATTTGATTTGTTACGACGTCAAATTAGGCCAACTGCAATGCATGACGCACTGAGCGAAGTGAATGATTTACTAGTCAAAATGATGACATGCTTCTAGCCAGTACCTACTAATAATATGGTCCAAGTTCAAGGGATATTTTATGGACCATTCATTGCTCGATGGGTTCATCCGGTTGAGTTGTTTTCAGTTATTGTATTATCCCCATGGTTTACACTTAATAGGCTCTGGTCAGCATGCTTTTACGTTAAGAGTACGGATCATAAGACAGTGAGATAATCTGAATGCAGGAAGTTATTTTTGCGTGTGCAAAAGGATTGAGTTTGCAGCTAATACAAGGTCAACATCAGCAGCAGTTGAAGCTGGAAGTATGTGTGATTCAAATCGACAATCAGCTCCCTTTTTCTGTTTATCCAGTCCTGCTATCAAGCACTTACCCACAGGCAAAGCTTGGTGACGTTGTGAATAATGCTCAGGCTGGAGAGGAATTGAAGCCTTTAGAAGGCCCTTCCTTGACCTTACTGGTTGCAAAATGGCGTCAACCTGCAGGAGCCGTAGACTGCTTCCAGTGTATTAGCCTGCGGTCAGTTCATACGTATCCTTCCACTAACTGATTAGTTATGACTTTTCTTTTTTCGATCACTAATCGTGGTTCTTCTGCCTTGAGATATGGGTAACATGCTTTTGTGTATGGTGTGTTTTCTGGCACTGTTTTGGAGGAGGGTTCGCTTTTTAATAATCCTCCCATAATGATCAAAGTACTTCAGCATAGTATTTCAGATTAGTCATTTTACCGTAGCTCTTGTACCGAATCGTAGTTCACTGCTGGAGAGGTATAGTGACAGTGCTTCTCATTTTCAGGCTTGTGCCCATGCGATTGGAGGTGGAAGAACAGGTTGTCTCAAGCTTGCTCAGCTTTGTGGACAAAGCAATAGAAAGTTTTTCAGGTATTAAAATGGACAAGGCAGGTTCGTCAAAGCTGCCAGCGTGGTCGTTACTACGCTGGAATCGTTTCAATGGTCAAGAGCAGTTTACTGGTCGACCGTGGAGATTTGAGGTCGTCCAGGTTCCAACAAATCAAAATAAGGTTGTGAAGTTTAGTAAGGTGGTAAAACAGTTGGAGGAATATCGATGCTGGGCTGCGACTGTGGCAGTGGAGCCAATAGGAGGACCTCTCCAAAAGCTGCCGTTACTTGCTAAGGAAAAAACCAAGGTCTATATAGAAATCCTTCATATCAGCCCCATTGAGCTGACTGTGAGGTTTGTCGTACACCTAACCATCCTGAATTTTATTAACATAAGTAACTCATCTATGTTTTTGCTTTGTTTTCAAAGCTTCGAGTTGTTGAAATTAGGGTTGTTTTGACTCGTTAGTTTGGTCCAATTAAGTGTCATCTATACAGCATTGGTTTCGTTCTTTTAGCCTTTTCATTTATTGCAATATGATCTGAGTATTGTGGGTTTCCTATTGTGGGTGATCTCTTAGTTTCTCAAGCACACCATGGTTGTCAAATAATTCTGGAGCGGCAACCAAGTCACTACTGTGGATGACTGGCATGATGCTTCAGGTTCTTCCTCAAGTGCTTTCGACTTCATGATTTGTATACTATGCATATCTCGATTCCATGAAGAACCCAGTCATCTATAATGGATAATAAGTCGAGTGGCTTTTTTATTTGTCTGACATGATATTTCATCCAATTCTAGTACCCTACTAAGGTGACTCTTAGGTGCTGAGTGACAAAAGCATCAGTTCAATACTTTGGCTCGCATTATTTTCTTCTGTCTTTGATATACAAATAGCTAACTATGCTCATCTGTTCACTCTGCACAGCATCATGTGATGGCAATTGCAGATGCAGAAGATGCTGTTATGAATCTGCGGCAGTTGACGTTGGCACACCCTTTAGCAAGTTGGGATGCAATTCGTGGGATGATCACTCGACATTATACTCGACAGTTTCTGCAAGAAATTTATAAGGTAGTTGATCGGATTCGCAAGCCGATCTGAAGCACCTGAGCCAGGATATGATGATCATTATACAGTTTAGAAATTTTTGCTAAGATTTACATATGTAAATATTCCTTAGACAGAAAATTCCTTAATAAACTGCATAATACAATATATATTTATTTTGTATGTTCAACAGGGAAGTCCCGTGGTATTCCTGTGCAGGTGGTTGGATCTGCTGACGTTTTGGGGAATCCAATACATTTTGTTCGCACTCTTGGTTCGGGGATGTGGGATTTTGTATCTACACCGGCAAAAAGTCTAAAGCAGGTATTCACTCACTCTTTTCTTGCTTAAAATGTTATTGCTTATGGATTGTAAGTTTCAAATTGGGATCGTAGACACGCCCGGCTTCCATTCTTACTTCAGATTTCTTTATTGAAATATCCTAATCCTAAATTGTTCCATAGCTCGGTCGCTCTGGTTACTGAATCTTGTTTTCCTGTCCTTGTGGTTACAGAGTCCTAGGGAGCTAGCTATGGGGCTTGTTCAAGGGACACACAGCCTGTTTAGCAACACAGTGTTCGCATTCAGCAATGCCGCTACTCGTATGAGCAAAGTTGCTCGCAAGGTATATTCTGCATGGGAATATGTTGGGTAACCTTGCAGCATATTACCTGATCCTTATGTTAAACATGATTGTAGCTATGAGCACTGAGTTCAGCTTGGCTTCTTGAAATAAGTTCTGGATTGATACTCTTCATAATTTCCATACATAGCGATGAAATTAACAACTGCATTCTTCAGACTGTCACAGCTTTTGCTTTCGACAAAGATTACGTTGATAAAATGGAACGACGCCAACATTCACACGAATGGGAAGACCTTAGTGTTGTGAATGAGTTTTTGGAGGTGCGTATGAGCATGATTCTATATACAGTGTGAACCGTCGGCTTCTCTAAATTTACATTTCGGTATTTAGTGATTTGACACGCCACTAGCATCAGTTTTGAATACGGAGTCTGAATTTGAAAATCCATTTAGATAGAAACCATTTAAAATATCATTCACTTGAAACTAGAGTAAGAGGATGGGCATTGAACAATAACTAAGCTCTGAATTTAGAATTTTACAATAAATAAGGTAACGTAGTTATGTTTCTACACTTAAGCCGCATGAAGTTGGCCGGATCTGGTGGTTGGTGGTTGGTGGCAGTTTGGATAAACTTAGGTTGATGACTGTCCATCTCTTTTACCTGCCCACAGCCTGAAGTGACTTCAGCGAGGTTTTTTTAGTCGTTGGCAAATGCTTCAAGAACAAGTCAACGATTGTGGCATCTGGACCAAGTGTTTCCGATGAAATAAAACAAATTGGACATGGTCTGTCGATTATGCGTATTAGCTCAGAAAGAATGAACCCTCATATACTCTTATTTATTTTGACAAGCTGTAATTGGTTTTCGGTAGCAGGGTTTGACAGGGCTGCTCCAATCCCCTGTTAGAGGTGCTGAAAGAGCTGGCCTTCCTGGAATGCTATCAGGTGTTTGTTTCTACTCTCTAAATCTGCGGAGATGTCCATGTTTCGTCTTGTTTTTAACCATTTTAAGCTTTCCAAGTTATCTTTTATTTCTTCTTTCTAACGGTAGAACTCACTGTAATACCTTCATTGATCACACAGGAGCTGCTGTGGGAGCATTGGGAGTGGTGGCAAGGCCAGTTGCGAGTATTCTTGAGGTGGCTAGTAAGACCGGTCAAAGCATTGTCAACCGAAGTAGCCCAAAGCAGTGGCGGGCGACACGCATACGTCTCCCAAGGCACTTGCGGGAGGATTGCCCTTTGCTCCCGTACTCCTGGGAGAGTGCAGTGGGTAGAGCAGTGCTATTGGAGACAGATGGTGGTTGTTTTCGGAATGAGGTATGTTCCTTGTTCACACCAATCTTTTAATGCCAGTGATGATCGGCAACATGAAATATACTAACAATTCTGAGAAAATTGAAAATATCCGATAGTCTTGTTTCTTTTTGTCGTGTGTGTCGGTATTGACAACTGTGTCTTTTTAACAGTATCGCCACATTTATTTGGTTTCTCAATCGAATCTAAATGCTCCATTGTTCAAACAGGTTCTTGTGTTATGTTTGCCTCTAGCCCAAGGCGAGGAGTTTGTGTTGTTAACGCAAGCACGTTTACTAAGAGTGAGCAGTATCAAGGTGGATTATTTATCCGGCTTCAAGTGGCACATGGAGTTAGTAGCAGCTGTGGAAGATATACTGCGCGTGGATCACGTGGAAAACCGTGTGAATATTCTGCTGGGCCCAGCCAGGCGAGAGTTTGTTAGGACTCAACATTACTCAGGACTGGGCCATAAGGTCATGTCCCTCCCAGTACATGAGACTTTGGAGTTTGTCGACCAAAGTGCTGTAGAGCAGTTTCTTGGTGTTTTACACTTCCTTCAAGATCGTTTGCAGCAGAGCCGGTCCACAATCCTGATATCAACGCAAACGTTGTGATTAGTTTACTGCGGCTAGGATGCAGGCAACAAATTTCTATATCCTTGTTGCATGGAGTGAACATGTTCACGGTATCTTCTGATCGCGGTTCCTTACGTATCACCATTAAGTTCGTCAACAGTGTAGTGTAGTAGTCAGGTAATTATCGTACTCTTGGGTTCAAGAGTGACCACCTTGTAGGTATTTTTTTCGATATACAATTGTGGGTGATCACCTTCAGGGTGTCACTTAAAGTTTTGATCATGTCCCTCTAGAGGTTCACCATTCATGCTACCAATGGGTTATTGCACATGCGGATGCTTTACTTTTCTATTTTTAAGGTATGTAGGATTAACTTTACTGTCACACATTGTCGTCTTGGTGTAAAATTTGATAAATAATGTCTTTTTTACTTTATGGAAGAATAGTTTATTTTTACTATTTTCCAAATTTATGTTGTATTAGCTATATATATATATATATAAATGACTTTATAGTCTTATAATGTTTTATAAAACTACTTGAACTTAGGCCATTGTCATGGAAAATATTCAAAAAATTAGTTAATTGTGTTTAAGAAATTGCTTGTAAAGCTTAACCATAAGAAAGCAAAAATTAGTTCACTTTGTAAGTATTGTTGTATTAGCAAGTGTTGTTCCATCTAGTGGAACTTATTTCTTTGACCTTGATTTTGCTTTTGGCTCTTTTTTGTAACCACTATTAGAGAACTTGCTACATATATCACCTAGATTGGAAACTTGGTTCATGCATCCAAAGTTCTCTTACATCAACAAATCAATAAACATCAAATTGTTTTATAAGAAATATTTTTCTAAGACATGTTGAGTACATCCTAAAATTTAGTACATATATGTGAAATTAGTTGATCAAGTACTAATATGTAAAGTTAATTGAAGTTAATTAATTTGGCTTGAAATTGGCATATTTTTCTTTGAATAGAAACTTTTTGTATTTCCATTTTTTGTTTCTCTTCTCTCTTTTGTATCAGTGACATACACATGTAAACAAATAATTACTTATATGATTTAGATAATAATAGATAAAAGTAGGTCAATTCCGTAATATCTTTTATAATAGCTTTCTAGAAGCTTCATAGACACTACTTTGACTTTATAGGTGTCTTTAATTGACTTTTTAGGTTACCAACGTGGTTAACAAGTTGGCCATGTGCCACACATATTGATAGCTTGAAGAACAAACTAACTATGTGGCCCACACGTAGAAAACTTACTTTATAAGTTAATGCATATGTCCTGCAAAGTCAACACACATTGGATGTCTTATAGAATATTGCCACATAGCTCCTAGTTAAATAGTATATATAGAGGTGAGAGTGAAGCCCTCTTTACTCTTATCAACTCTTTTCTTGCTTTTAGTCTACATTAAGAGTCTCTAATTTCTTTGTCATTTGGCAATAACTATTCTAGTTTCTTTTTAATATACATACTACTTTATTTCTATTTTGCCACTTTTCTTTTGACACAGATTTTCCAAGTTTATGCATCTTCTTCCAGTTCATATCCTTGACAGATTGACAAGAGTATATTTACAATATTAAAGCTTTGTCTTCTCTTCATTAAGAATGGATTACTCTTTTTTCTTGATCAAACATAAGTGTATTAGAAGTTGTGGATTACCCTCTTTTAAATTAATATTGTTTGTAGTATCTTCTTTGTTCTCAAGTCCCGTCTTCTACTTGGCTTGAGCAATTTTAGATATTTATTTTCTAAGTATTATCATCGCAAAGCTTCTTGAAATGAAAAATGTAATGGCACAAATGCAAGAGCAATTGAGAGAGTTAACGCTTGTGAAGCATCAACTCAATTTATCACCACAAGGAGCAACAAGAATAGCAAGAAGTGAAGACATAGATATGATTGGAACTCCTTTAACATCTACATCCAATCATGTCCCTTCTCGTATGGTGGAACATCCTTCATGTACTAGAAAACCAGGAATTTTCTTGTCTAAAAAGTTTGATGGTACAAGATCCAAGTTTTGAGGATTTATCAATGAAGTACAACTTGTGATTGAACTTCAACCTCAAAGCTATCCAACTCCAAGATCAAAGGTTAGATTCATTGGTACACTTTTTTCAAGTTTAGCATTATCATGGTTTTCATTATTTCTTGAACGACAAGATCCAATATTGGATAATTTGGAGGCTTTTTTAGCGGAGTTTCGATCCATGTATAGAGAACATGATCCAATTCATGTTGCAACCAACAAGATCTGTATTTTATAATAAAGCAATCAATTTGTAACATTATATGCTTTATAATTTCAAAAATTTGTAACTGATATGAAATGGAATAATGCTGCACTTATTAGCCAATTTTTCTATGGATTACAATTTGAGGTAAAAAAATTAATGCTCAACTTACTTAATCATCAAACATTGAGTCAAGCAATTGACTATGCTATAAAGTGTGACAATCGACTTTTTGAATTTTGATTTGAGAGTCAAACAACTGGGCCTCAATATTACTATAATTCAATGGCAATACCAACACCTCTTCAATACATATATTCAGAAGTAGAAGATATTCAAATTGATGTAGTACATTTCAAACTTCTTATTGAACAAGAAAAAGACTCGTCATTGTCAAGAAGGATTATGCTTTTATTGTAGAAAAACTAAGCACACTACTCAACATTGTCTAAAGAAGTGACGCAATTATAAAATGAAGAGTACAAATGTCAAAGAAGATAATATATTGAAAAACGAGTTTGTCTAGCTACAACAGGAATTGAACAGTTGAAACCTTATACAAATGAAGGTCCTATTCTTTCCTCAGAACCCTCTCCTTGTTTTATATTAAAAATTATTTTAGGACCTATATATTACAAAGCCTTTGCCTTATTACATTCAAAAGCCTCAACATATTTCTTAAATGAAGAATTTGCTAAAAGACTTAATATATCTTTAGTAAGGAAAACTAAACTTCTTCATGTAGAAGTCATAGATGGTCACCCGTTGTCTTATGGAGATGTTACTCACAAAATCCTTCCTATAGAAGTAATAACTAATGGTTATAATAGCTTTGTGGTATTTAATATCATTAGATCTCTTTCTAATCCAATCATTTTAGATTTATCATGGTTAGAAAAATATAATCCTCGAATAAATAGGATTTCTTGTATTCTTGACTTTTTTTAAAGTATAATTAAGAATATAGTTAAACAACTGAAAAATCACAAGTCTAGTACAAATAAACCTATGTTTGTAGGTACAAGAGCTTTCTTGCATGTTGCAAAAGAAGGATCACCTTGTGTCATTTATGCCACAGACATTTCTAATGAGGCAAAGACTTCAAGTGGTATTCCAAGCCAATATCAAGATTTTGAAGATGTATTTGAGAAAAAGAATGCAGATACTCTTCCAAGACATCGTTCCTATGACTATTCAATTGACCTTGAAAAAGAAGTACAATCATAATTTGGACCAATTTATAATTTATTACAAAATAAGTTGGCCAAACTCAAAGAATATGTTGAAAAGAATCTAGCCAAGAACTTCATTTGCCATTCCAAATCTCTACTAAGAACTTCAATTCTATTTGTGAAGAAAAAAGATAGATCATTGCAAATATATATTGATTATTGAGGACTCAACAAGATAACTATGAAAAACAAGTACCTACTATCTTTAATATTTGGACTTTTTGATCAATTGAATCAAGCTAAGATCTATATAAAAATAGATCTATGAGCAGCATAAAATCTGATATACATCAAAGAAGGCAATGAACAGAAAATTGCATTTCAAACCAAGTACGGATATTTTGAATATAATGTCTTACCTTTTGGACTTACAAATGCACTAGCAGCTTTTCAATATCTTATGAATGATGTTTTTTTCTAGAATTCTTTGACAATTTTGTTGTCTATTATCTAAATAACAACTTGATCTATTTTAAGAACATAGAAGAATATGAATTTCATATTCGTCATATCTCATAAAAATTAAGAGATGCGGGACTCTATACCAAGATAAAAAAGTGTGTATTCTATAGTACTCAAGTTGACTTCTTAAGATACATCATTTCAAATAATGGACTTATGATGGATCTTAAGAAAGTTCAAAGGATTATGGATTGAAAGATTTCAAAAATAATCTGAGATGTCCAATGTTTTTTGGAATTTGCCAATTATTATTGAATCTTCATTAAAGATTTCTCTTGAATTGTAGCTCCACTCACACGTTTGACTTGTAAAGTTAAACTTCAATGGAATCAAGAAACAAAAGCAGCATTTGAAGCTTTAAAAACAACCTTTATTTTTACACCAATCTTATATTGCGTTGACTTCTCTGAGGCATTTTTTATGAAAATAGATGCATCAAACTTTGCTTTAGATGCCATATTATCACAAATGGGAATAGATGATAAACTTCACCCAGTAGCTTTTCATTCCAAGAAATCTTTAGCAGCCAAGATTAATTATGAGATCCACGACAAAGATTTTCTTACAATTGTGAATTCTTTCTAAGAATAGCATCATTATCTAGAAAGTACTTCTAATCTAATCATTGTGTATACAGATCACAAGAACCTTGAGTATTTCATGTCAATTTGTGTTTTTGATCGTTGCGAGGCTCATTGGAGCATGCCTTTGTCAAGATTTGAATTCAATATCACTTATCGCTCAATAAAACAACAACGTTTGTCTGATGCCCTTTCCAAACATTCTTATCTTGCACTTAAAGAAAGAGATGTAACTTTTGATCAATAAAAAATAATTTTATTGAAGCCAAAACAATTTCATCTTTGATTAGTGAAATCAACATTGTCTATTTATTCAACTTTTTTCAAACAAATTCAATCAAATATGCCCTCTAATCCTTTTATTCATGATAACAAGAATATTGCTTTTAAGTCTCATGATACTTCTAACTTTGAATTCAAGAACAACCTACTTTATTTTGAAGGATGCCTATATGTGCCAGAAGGAGAAGTACATTTAAGTGTCCTTCAAGCACATCACGACTTTCCAGTAGCATGACATTTTAGATACAATAAGACTCTAGAGCTAATATCTATAGATTTTTGGTGGCTACAAATGTGGAAGATTGTAAAAGACTTTGTTCAATTGTGTGACATTTGTTCAAGGTCAAAATCTCCTCGACATTGACTTTATGGGCTTCTTCAACCATTACCTATTCCAAAACAAGCACAGTCTTTGATTTCTATGGATTTTATTATGAATCTTCCAATCTTAAGACCGTGTGATTCTATATTTGTGATAATAGATTGTTTTACCAAAATAGTATATTTTATATCATGCACAAAATTACATGAAAAAATTGCCAAGTTTTTCTTTGACAATATCTATTGATATCATGGACTATCAAAAGATATTATACGGATAGGAGGACTCAATTTATATTAAGATTTTAGAGAACTCTTTTTAAGATTTCAAAGATGGACATAAATCTTTCTTCAACCTTTTATCTTCAAACTGATGGATAGATAGAGTGCATAAATCAAGTTTTGGAACAATACTTAAGGTGTACCATCAATTATCAATAAGACGATTGGAAAATCTTCTTGCCATTGGCAGTGTTTACTTATAATAATACGATGCATTCTTCTATGTAATAAGGACCTTTCTTTCCAATTATGGTTACCATCCATGACTTGATACTTTTGACTTTTCAAAAGTTAATAATCCTATCATAGAAGGTTTGGCAAATCATTTGTCAGAGCTACATGCAATAATGAAGATGAAATTAAAGGAAGCTCAAGAATGATAAAAGATCAATGTGGATGCTTATCAAAAGAAACAACCACAATTCAATATAGGTGATAGGATATAGTTGCTTCATCGTAATATCAAGATTACTTATCTTTGTCATAAATTAAACTACCATAGGCTTGGACATTTTCTTATTTGTGTACAAAACAATCCAATTACTTTTCGGTTATATCTACCATAGATAATACAGATCCATCATGTCTTCCACGTATCTCTTTTTGAACCATATAAGACTATGAATATAGCAAGAAGAAAACAAGATCCACCTCCTCCTATAGAAGTGGACAATAATGAAGAGTTTGAAATAGAAGAAGTTATAGACTCAAGGCAATGTCAAAATAAATTGGAATATCTTGTCCATTGGTGGAGGTATGATATTAGTGAATGCACATAGGAGCCAATAAAGAATCTTACAAATGCAACAAAGGCGGTGGAAGCTTTTCATGGACAACATCTATCTAAATCAAGATGGAAAATAGAAGTTAAGAAGACCTCAACAAAGATCAAATAACATGGTGGTCTTCTCGTCGTGGTATAGAATACTATCGATGGCTGATAGGCCTATCAACTATCTTCAAAGAGAACAAAGATCGGAGTATGTGGCAAATACAATTCGCCACATCTTGGATTTCCTCAACATGTGAAGTCTGCTCCTCGTCTCTATGTCTCCACGTCTCTAGAAGGGGGAGTAATATCATGGACATATACATGTAAATCAATAATTACTTATATGATTTAGATAATAGTAAGTAAAATTAGATCAATTCTATAATATCTTTTATAGAAGCTTTTTAAAAGCTTCATAGATGCTGCTTTGACTTCATAGGTGTCTTTAATTGACTTTTTAGGTTAGCAACGTGGCCAACAAGTTGGCCATGTGCCACACATGTTGGTAGCTTGAAGAATAAGCTAATTATGCGACCTACACGTTGTCAAGGACATGAATTAAAAGATGATGCATAAACCAATGAAATCTATCTCAAAGAAAGAGTAACAAAATAGAAATAAGGAAGTACATATATTAAAAGAAACTAGAAAGACTTATTGCCAAAAGACAAGAAAACTTGAGACTCTTCAAACTAGACTAGAAGCAAGAAAAGAGTTGAGAAGAGTAAAGAGGGCTTCACTCTTGTTTTTATATATACTATCTAACAGGGATTATGTGGCGATATTTTATAGGACCTTTAATATGTGTTGACTTTGTAGGACACATGCCTTGACTTACAAGATAAGTTTTTCTACGTGTAGGCTATATAGTTAGCTTGGTCTTCAAACTAACAACATGTGTGGCACATGGCCAACTTGTTGATCACGTTTCTAATCCAAAAAATCAATTAAAGATACCTATAAAGTCAAAGCACCATCTATAAAGCTTTTAAGAAGCTTTCATAGAAGATATTATAGAATTAACTTGTTTTTACCTATTTCTACTTACTTCTACCTATTTATACAAGTAATTACTAGCTTACATGCGTATGTTTGTGACACACATAAAAAACTTGCTTTGTAAACTAAGGCATGTGTCTTGCAAAGTCAACACATATTAGAGGTATAGAACATCACCACGTAGCTCTTAGTTATATAGTATATATGGAGGCAAGAATGAAGCCCTCTTCACTCTTATCAACTCTTTTCTTGCTTTTAGTCTAGATTTAAGAGTCTCTAATTTCTTTGTCATTTGGCAATAGCTATTCTAGTTTCCTTCTAATATACATACTATTTTATTTCTATTTTGCCACTTTTCTTTTGACACATATTTTCCAAGTTTATGCATCTTCTTCTAATTCATATCCTTGACATTTTGTGATTGTATTTAACTTTAGTGAGATAAAGCACACAATTCATCTTTTAGTGATTGAAAACATTCTAATATTCAATCATAGTTGCACCAACAATAGAATATGCATAATCTTAAGGATTGACATGGGAATGCAACAATCTTCAAACAAACAAGATTACATAATGTTCACAATGAAGAAATCATTTCAATGTATCCATTGAGCAATTAAAGAGTGGAAGTGTCAAACCCACCATTGTATCAAGTATTGTGCATAATCCTTATAAATCAACGCAATAGATCAATTCCATCCAAAGATGCATTGATTACACAATCATAAAGTAAAAGCATCTACAAGTTATGAAATAGAGGGTCTATACTACATAAAAACATATTCCAATTCAAATTTATATTGACATGTATAAAATAATAATAACAATTGTTACTTGAGAGGATTTGCTCTCTACTAGCTTTGCCAATCTTTTGATATGATCAACATTAACTTGGTTCTCTTAACGCCATATAAATTCAACTTATGATTTACTTTTGATGAATTTTTTTAATAAAACTAATAAGGCATGCAATAAATTAGAAAGCCATTTTGTCTCCTCTTATTTATCTTGTGTATTTATCTCCTTGAGCTAATTTATATAAATTATTTTTGTTATATTTCTTGAGTAAAGAAAATAAATCAAAAGAATGCATAATATAATTGAGAATTATTTGAGAAAATTCATTAAGAATGGTTAGTTTATTTAATATTTTATTATATTAATTTTTTCTAAAGAAGAAAATTTTAATAATATGATTAATTTAATCCAATAGAATTATATAATAAAAGCTAAAATAATATACATAAGAAAGTTGCATGTATTATTTAAGATTATCTCTATATTTTTTAACTTTAGGCAAGAAGTCATGAATATTTGATTATTTTACATGGAAAGAACTTGTTACATAAATTTGTGCAAGTTCTTTACACAATTATAGTACAAAATTAATCTTTGATGTCTATATAAGATAAACCAAGACCTTCAATTTTTAAGAAACTTATAAATTCAAAATAAAATGGTTCATCTAGTACTAAAAACTAAATGCTTAGAAAGATTTCATATTTTTTATTATGATTTCAAAAAATAGATACAATGCCTTGAAGAACCATGAAGAATAAAAATTGGTAAGAAAATAAGGACATTAAATCAATCCATATTATTTTTATATATTTTTTTATATACTTTTGTTAGTCTTTTGTGATGATTTATATTACAAATTTAATTATAGGTCTTATTAGAGACTCTACACCAAATCAAGTGTTTGATTGTATTTTTTATTTTATTTTTATCCTCTCTTTTATAAGAAAAATTTTAAAGAAATTGAAAAAAAAATTCTATCAATGCCTTTGAAAAAATTGCAAAAAAAGTAAACATGGCATCTACATGTTGCTTGCTAAGTATATAGCACAAAATGGTCAAAAACAATATACAAGAAGTGGAATTCTTACTCAATTTTTTAAAATAATAATAATAATAATAATAATATATTATAAATATAAATCTTGTTGATTCCACATTTATCAGATATAAATAAAGTTTAACAATAAATAAATAATTAACTAAAAATATCATTCAAGAAGCATTAAATTACTGGTATATTTGTATGTATATATGTAAGTATGTATGTATAATCATCACAAGTCAAGTATGAAATTTCAGTCTGATTGGTAGAAATAGATATGGTAAAAGGGTGGCATGTGAATGTGGTCTGTGCTGCCAAGCACCACCAATAAGTCATCACCTTACAATACTGAATTAATCAACAGGCCTAATTCCATCAGTTTAGCAACTGTCAAGACATATCCTGAGTCAATTTCATTCGTCTTTATTTAGAAATATATATTTGTTTTCATCATTGAAATAGTTAAGATGATGAGAATACCAGTCTTTAACAACTGTGTGTTTATTAATATTAATATTATTATTATTATTTTCTGTTTGTTTTGTCATTGCAATGTTGGTTAGTCTCATGTTCGAGGAGGGGGGACAATTGTGGGTTGAATTCAACTGTCATACAGATGGTGTGTGTGAGCACAGAGTGGGGCTTTTCGGATTGGGCCATGAGGATGTGTCACAGCACCACTCAATGACTTTCTAGTAAAGAGCAGAGCAGAGCAGGCCAGGCTTTCTCCCTTTCCTTTTCGTCCCTCCCCTCCCAAAGCACACACACCAGGGTCTCCGTTTTGAGCACAGGTGGCAATTATACAGTTGGTACTACTCCATTTCATCCATCCAGCCAGCCAGCTAGCCAAGTTGTGATGAGTCCCATCCGTGCAGTCGATCCCGTCCAATCAATCCCGGTTAAGACCCAAGTAGAGTTCTGATTCCACCAAAGGGAGACACCAGTGCAGGGATGGATGGATGAGTGGATGGATTAATGGTTATGGGGGGGGGGGGGGGGCATTCGAGGGGGGCAGCGTGGGGACAAGAACGACTATTCATGGTCCCCCTGGGTATCCAATCCTATCCTCCTATCCCCGCCATTGCGCTACTTGCAACTTGCCGGCACTCACCTCGCTCCTCTTCTTCCTCATATTCTGCTACATCTTCTTCATCATGCTCTTTGGCTTCCTCGGAGAGCGTTTCAAATTAAGATTCCCTTCTCTCGTCCTCCTCATTGGGTCTCTCTACGTCGTGCTCTTTGATTGGTGCGTGGTCTTGTGAACTTTTCTTCGGAAGTCCTGCAGTCTTTTCATATTTTATACATATTAATCCTTACTTAGTTCTTTCCTACTTTACTGCTCGGCATTCTTTACTTTTAGCATTTCCATTTCAAGGGCACAAATTGTTTGTTGCTTTTTCATTCACTTAGAGTCCGTTTCTTGTTCAAGCCTTTCATTTTTGGAATCAATTACTTGTTTCTGAACAGTTCTCTAAACCGAATTGAACGTAGACAGTGCAGCAAGGATATAGCTCATGGTCTTGTGTATGCACCATAAGCTCAATAGTCTTCAAAGTTTTACTTCTGAATACATGAACATCTGCTATACTATTAGTATTACATGTTTGTCAATTTTGTTCACAGAGCGTTGGAACCAATAGGTTCCAACATAGTTATGAGTTGTGCAATTATATCACACAATCACCTTGCTTTATTGTCACACCCTTTAAAATGTTTTTTTAGAATTCACATTATGTAAAGTTTTATGTTTCTTCCTTGTGAATTTGTGTTTGTTTAAGTTTTCTATAAAAAGACAGACAACTTATAAATGTACAAACATTTGACAATAATATGTTTATCACTCAAATAAATACAATTCTTTTACTAATTTATTGTTTGTAGTTTTTTTATGAACACTGTCATTTTTTGCCAATAAAAGTAACAATGCAAGAATTTCAATTAGTAATTTTTATTTTTTCTTGCAATATTTATTAAAAATGATACATAAATTTTTTATGATTTTTTTTATTTTGGTATAATATGTGAAAGTATTTATTATTATTATTATTATTTACTTGTTTGTTAGGATATCTAAAAAAATACTATCTAACAACACTTGCAAGGTGCAAAAATTGAGAGACATAGAAAAGTTGAGTCAAGGAAGCAAAAAAAAAAACCTAATTAAAGAAATAGACAATGCAAGAAGAGAGGATACACGAGAGAGGTTCGAGAAGCACAAAAAAGGTAGACTAAGGGAAACAAAATAAAAAAAACAAGAAACGTATCTATAACGTAAGAATAGAGGCACTGACATGCATTTCTGTGATTACTTCCATTTAACCTACTATCTAAGAAAAGAAGCCTACTCAACTGTATCAGAAAACATGGGTTTTGCAGATAAACTTCTAATCACATAACTTCAAATAAATAAGGTAATTTATCCTTGAATTCCTACCTTAAGCCAGCACACTAAAAGAACAATTGGATTTTTCCAAACTATTAATTTAAATAAATATTGATTGCAAAAATTCATATTTTTAAGCATCAAGTTTGGGTGTTCATTTGTAGTGGCTCAAAAAACATAAATACCTAGTCTAGAGAGTGATTTTGATTGACCTAAGAAATATAAGTGCTTAGTCCAGAGGATTGATCCTCAATGACTAAAGGAACATAAATGCTCAGCCTGGAGGATTGATTCTTAATGGCCCAATAGGGGAAAAAAACAAAAGAAAAAAAAATAAAGAAAATACTTGTTCAAACTATTCACTTGATAAACATCAATATCAAATATTTACCTTTGTGAAGCCAAGTCTGGGGGTTGATTCTTAATGGCTCAAAAAACATCACACCTGGTCTGGAAATTAATTCTCAGTTGCACAAAATGCATAATTCCATAGATGGGGAATTGATTCTTAATAACATAAGATACAAAAGTGATGTGGAGGGGGGAGTTGACTGTGCAGGCAGTTTTGGTGTGGGGTAGTAGTCATTGTTTGCTTCTGTACAGAACAATGTCTTCTTTATTTATACATCCATTTAAAGTAATGGAAATGGAGAATCCCCTGACTCCCACACAATTAGCATGAGAGTGATTGAGAGGATGGTGGGCACAGCATACACATGTAGTCACAGACGTAGACTCACTACTGTTGTGGAAGCAATCATATAGGTGGAACAATCCAACATAACAAGGAGGGCTTCTGCAAATACTGCAAATACTGCTAATCCTTTTCCTGCATTTGCAATTGGTGGCATAGCACTGTGCTGAGCTATTCAATACCTTTTCAAAAGTTGAGCTGTGTGGCTGGTATTGCTTGCTCAGTCCTTACAGTCTCCCAACATAGAGCCAATGGAGAATCCATATGGGCATCTTGATACAACCACAGAATGTCATGGCATAGCTTTTCTTTCTCCCCCAAGTCATTTGGGAAGGGTGATGATGGGCTTGGATTGAACACTCCAACTTGGAACACTGTGTCTTCTCTCTCTTCTCTTGTTTGGAAGAGTGTGCCTCTGTGTGCTCACCTTTGCAAAGAGATGGAAAAAAACAGATGTAGGGAGGGGGAACAGAGTGAAAGCTCCAAGGTGGTGTTCCTCAAACCGGAATGAATGAATAGAATAGAAAATCAGGGGAAAGGAAGGTGTCCCTGACCCTCCCTCCCTCCCTCCCTCCCTCCAATGACAATAATACTGCTCCAGTCAATCACTACAGCTGCCATGATCAGTCTTTTTTCTGTTGTTGGAAGCAGGAAAGGAGGAGGGGGACCCTCCACTCACTCACTCACAAACTTGCACATGTGTCCCTCTTTGTCTCCCTCTCTCTAATTGTGCCCTCCTGCCTCCATCTCTCCCTCCCTCTCTTGTAGTTGTAGGGAACTTTTATCTAAAATCATGAGGACTGGCTCATTCTCATAGGTGTATATTTATATGTGTATGTGTACATATATATGTTAGTCTTGCAATATGATTCATTCTGGGTCTTATCCTCTCCACAGTTGCCCCAATAAGTCCTTCATGTTTTAATTCAGATGTATGCACATCTATCAATTTGTCCATCCACTCCTTCCTCTGTTTGTTCACACTCCACTACTGCACTTTTAGCTCTCCTGCACAGCACTTAGATACACTGTGCAAAATCATATTTAAGGACAACCAGAAATATAACTATGTATACAACTATATATATCAAATTCTCAACTGCTTTTACCCTCTTTCATATCATGATGGATGTGTGCATAGAAGTTCAGTGTCAACCTTTTGTATCAATAGATTGTTGACTGTTCACACTTATCCTCTAGAGAGACTGTTTTGAGATCCATGAAAAACAATAAATAAATAAGTGAATCTATAACTGATTGCCAAGGTACATGTAGTAACAGCTTATTCATTTAAAATCCAAAAAGACAACATAACTGCAAAAAGCTAAATATTATTGAAAGTATGACTTATGAAAGTGATGTCATTGGTATGTTATTACAAAGTTACTGTCCATAAACTAATGTGATCTGTCACTAAGAAATTTATCATTCTAAATTTTAGAGTTTGTGAGTACACATGTTCCATTTTGTTCATATCTTTGTTAATTTTTTTGATAATCTGATTTGAATTTTCATCATTTGTCAATAACAAGTGCTTGTCTTTAAAACTAACACTCACTGATGTAGTTTATGTATATCAGACATCTGGCTGTAGTTAATTATACAGAACTATATATAATTATCTTTTATTAGCTATACAGAGGAGATTTTTTTATTGTATTGATGACATTGTTCATTTCTCTGGCATGATTTAATTTGCCCACATTTGTGTGGAACTAAGAGAAATGAAATGAAAAAAGTGTTTGCCTCTGTCAAACTTAGAACTTCTTTCCCACTTTTATTTTTATCTAGTTAATGTCTTACCAATTACCAAATGTGACATAGTACTAATGAAAAAGAATATTGGAAGACATGCCTCTGTTCATTCAATCACACATTCACCTGGTAGATGACAATTACTGATGTCTGTGGAAGATGTAAAGCAGAATCATGGTGAATAGCTTTGAACTAGATGATGCAACAAGTGACATGGTTCTGGATTTGGATAGAAGGTTAACAGGAGATGAGAGTGCTGTGCTGGACATGCAAGGAATACAAGATAAGGGTAAGATGATGGTGGATGTTAATGTGCTCTTCTTCCTCTGCTGCTTCCAGTGCCCTCCTTGGCCCCCCTTGCCTGACACAGCATTATCCTTCCCTCCCCTTATTGCATTTAGACACCTTTGCCTTGTCTGCATTGCCCTCATCCATCTCCCACCCCTCCTTCCCTCAATGGCAGCCTCAGCAGCAACAGCCCATCTTTCCACATGCAGATGTTGCTCCTTTATCCCTCCCCCATGATGATGATGTATTTCATGTATTTAATATCCAGCAACTCCTTGCTATTTACTATATATAATGAAAGTGCAACAAGTGTCATTTGAGGTAAATTAACTGAAAGCTGCAGTTTGGACCTAAAAAGATGTTGTCACATTATCTATACAAATGGGTCCATATGTATGACTTTGCTTCCAAGCTTTCAAAATGATCACAACAAACAGCAGTGAAAAAGAGGGCTTTTGGAGGGGTTAACCTTAGCATGATGTTAGAAGAATGACTGAGAGGAATGCCTGGCCAGATGGGGCATATTTTATCTATGGCAGTGGCAGCAACAATGTTACATTTTTTAAAAAAAAATCATTGTTTATTTTTTTTTGTATTTATGTATTTCTTTGTGAGTGTTCACAGAAGCACACATGACTTCATGACTGCCTTTCTTCTCTCCAGTTGGTGTGATGAGAAACCTGCATGCAAACTGTTCCAGATCTGCTGGAACAGGTTGAGCCATCCATCACCTTGGTGTAGCATCAACCTTTTAGTAAATTATATGTTGAGGGTTGATAATATCTGGTAACTTTGGATTCATAGAATGATCCATCTTGCAGAAAGAAAGAAAGAAAGAAAGAAAAAGAAAAAGAAACTTAAAAACATAAAAACATAAATAGAAAGTAATTAAATATCATTTCATATCCTATCCAGAAAAAGGGAAATCCCGAGCCTGGAATAGCAAGCACTTCCACGTGGGGAGATGGTGGAAAGGGAAAGGGAATGAGGGAAGCAAAAAATCGAAAAATACAAACAACTTTGTGAAAAGAACACCCACAAGGACAAGCTGCCACACACCACCACACCCCCCCCCCTTGCCACATGGCACTCACAGCTTCATCTCTAATTCCAAAGCCAGTTGCTTTAGGTGTCATTTGCTCCTGCAAAGCTTCATTTCCTTTCTTCTCCTCTTGTGTAATGATATGAACATGAGGCCAGATTGCTGTCCTGAACATGGGGCTTGATAGCAGTTATCAGATATATACCCCCCCTCCTGTGCCCCTCCCAGCTTCAAGTTTCCAGTTTGTTGATTGGAGGCCTTAAAAGCAGATCTTGAATTATAGTCCATCCTTCTTGTTACAAAGACACCCAATAAGACAGTTGCCAATTGGCAATGAAAAGTTAACAAAGGATCATTGAAAGTTTGGGTTAGTTTTTATTCAAATTTTGTTAACTTTCTCAAGAGCCGTTTGGAAATCCACATCCAAACACACATGCTTTTGCAAAACAAAGAAGAGCACACTTGTGGAATTAACAAAACCCATCTCTTCAACAGATTTAATATGTATTGGTTTTTTCCTCTTTCTCCATACCATCAAATATTTATTTATATATGCTCTGGAACAACGAATCACAGGGACCACTGCCTAGCAAAAATTCCAGTGTTGATGATGCCACGTGTGAGACCATTTTACTCTCTCTTTCTTTCTTCTTTCGCAACAAGTCATGAAGCTGCATCTGGAGCAGCCGCACGAGATCCCGTTGCCATAGTAATAATCAGGATTCGTGGCAATCAGACAAGTGTTCCGCCGAGGGTAAAATAACGAGAGGAGGATGCTTCCATGTGAGTGAGTCTGCGTGAGACTCATGGGCGCTGCAGTACAGCACGAGGGGCCGTATGAAATTGGTCCATCGTACATTGTCGTGAGGGGGGAGGGGGGGGTCATGCGGGCAGGGCAGGGCACAGCCTGGGCAGTGGGAGAGGGGTAGGGGTAGGGTAGGGGTAGGGTAGGGGTAGGGTATCAGAGGGGGGAGGGAAGGGTGCCCTTTCAGTTGCATTTCTATTCTGAATCTGCAGCGTTTGTTTGTCCCCACCAAACTCCCGCAAGTGCACTCCCCTTTCTAGTATATAGCCCCTTCGTCATGTCCTCTACAACCTTCTTGCTTTCTGGACTATTCCGGGTCTTCTCTGCAACACTTCCTCCCTCACACAACTCTCCTCCACCTGGAGCGCTTTCCCTCCTATCTCCTGCGCAGGTCTTCCATTGAGGATACCATTGTCGTGTTTCACGCATTGTTCTGTTGAGGACATTATGCTCCTCATCCCCCCCTCACCGTCAATGTATTGAAATTGAGAGAGACCGCCGTCGCAGCGTTTTTTTTTTTTCCCTTCTTCCCCTGTCTTCCTTCCTTCCTTTCTTGTGTTGGTTACACTGCTGGACTAGGCAGAATATAGTAGTTGTGTATGTGTGAGGTCTGCTTGAATACGTTCGTGGAGTTGTGCGGCAGTATTTGTTAGCGTTTCCCATCTTGTTCGTTGCGCTGTAGGAGGGTGCTCGTTAATGAATCTTATTATTACGCTAGCCACACGAGTGCCGTTTACCCGCGGTTGCTGCATCCAAGGGCATCAATTGTGCATACACTGCTTTTCATAGTGTACTCCCTTGGGTTGGTCAATACATTTGGCACCCTGCTCCGTCATATTGCTTCCCTCTCCCTTGTAGTATAGATTTCAATCTGTTTGTGGAGAAGCGTTCAGTGCGTATTTTGAACATGGGAAGCGGCGGGGATCTAGGTGGACGAACAAACAGTTTGCGTAGACTTAAGAGATTGAATATCCTATTCAAACTTCCATACAATACTCAATGGGGCCAAAATCTTATGATTATTGGATCGGATGCATTACTAGGAGCCTGGGTTGTGGAGAAGGGGCAAAGATTGATGCCTCGTCAGGAAGGAGACGTTCTCGTATGGGAGGTTTCGATCTCAGTATCAGAGCGTTTTGAGACAGAATATAACTACGTCGTCGTGGATGATAGATTCCGTGGGTTGAGGCGAGAGTCTGGAGCACGGAGAGTGCTCAGTTTGCCGGAGGGATTGTCTAATGGAGCAACAGTAGAAGTCCACGATCTGTGGCAGGTGACCTCCTCCCTTCCTGTTTCTCACTTGCTACCTTGTCAGTAATCTCAGTCTGTTTTTTGTTAGGAAGTCATGGTTATTTTTTTTGAAAGTGACTGCCTTGTTTATCAACGTATCTTCGAACACAAGCAATGGAACTGTATGAAAAGAGTTGTAAATCATCCGCCTGTGATTTCCCACAGAAGGTGTCCGGGTCAGTAGCTGATGATGTAACTGTCTAGGATATTGCTTAATGAGAATAAATTTAAAGTATTTCCATCATCCACGCCGTGCTGCGACTAAACATTTCTCAGCGAAAGGAGATTGATTACAAGCCAGGCAGTTCTGAATAATGTTCTACTAGGTAGTGCTGTTATTGCTGCTCCTTCTCTAAGTAGAGATGTCTCCTCATAACGAAAAGGACTGCTAGTACTCACACACCTACGGCGGAGTGAATTTTATGCTTTCTGGACTACTAATCCCAAGTTTCGAAGTTGTGTTCTCTGTGCCTGCTTCAGTCAACATTCCGGTTCATTGAATATGTCTTCGACGTTTATTTCTGCATCAAACGCATGTAGCGTGTATTCCCCATTTGAGCTGAATGGAAGACATTCTTAACGCTAACCTTCTATCTCTGTACTATTTTAGGATTCTCCCGAGACGCTCTTCACAAAGGAAGCATATAGGAAAGTTCTGTTCGGAGATGAGGCTTGCAAATCCACACATATTGAGGGGGAACTCAGCAAGGATCCCACGCAATGCTTTACTAATGTTCCGCTCAATCCGTCAGGTTGGGTGATACTCAATCCAGCACCGCTCTTTGCTCTCGATATATTAGAGACTGAATCACAATTTTTTAAGCTTACAAGTACAGCGTAGTTGAGAATCCATCTTATTACTTTATGTAGTTTGTTGTTTGTTTTTGATTTGATCTGATTTGTTTTAAGGATGACATGCAGAAGCTGTAGTCGTCCAATTCAAGATAGCGAACTCAGTTCTGCATCCTGACCAAGCGGTAAAGTTCCTCTAATCGTATGTGTTTCGATTGCATTACTTAAATCATCGCACATTTGAAAAGGGTCTTTCACTTTTTAGTTTCTGTTGAACTACTCGTTGAATCGCCCTCTGTGTATAAGACGTATCACATATTGCTTGCAAGCCAACTTTTGCTCAATTTGCACATTGTTAATGCACCCAGGTTTTCGTCATAGGCAGTTCTTCGGAATTGGGTCAATGGAACAATGAGGCTGCGATTGCTTTATCAAACACTGTTGGCTACAGTTGGGAATGTTTGGTGTCGATTTCGAGAACGGAGTTCCCTGTGTCGTACAAGTACATACTGAAGAACAGTAGCGGAGTAGTTACGTATGAAAATGATGAAAATCGAGTGCTATCATTAAGTTTATCCGCAAAGAAGTCTAGCTCTGTGCTTATTGCAGCTGATGGAAGCTTCAGAGTAAGTCTATCTCAGCCGGCTGCTTAGTTCCTGTTCAATGTTTTTATCTCCGGATTTCTGAATGACTGATTTGTAATCCTTTCTCGCTTATAATGATATGCCGTACAATTTCTTCTATTGTTAGTCGCGATGCTTTTTTATTTATTTTTCTGTTCCCTGCTGACATAATTCATCTCCATTAGTTTCATTAACTCCCGTTGTCTTCGTATTCTTAAGTCTCATTGCATTCTCGTATGCTTGGACGGAAAGCTTTTCAGTGTGAGGATTTCACACGCTCGTACATGACTTGAACATATGGTAACGTTTCCATATTTTGTTGACAGTCCAAGCCATGGAGAGGGGCAGGTGTTGCAATACCGGTGTTTGCTATTCGATCGACGGAAAGTGTGGGTGCCGGAGAGTTTTTGGATCTTAAATTGATGGTTGATATGGCAGTTAAGACAGGAATGCGTCTAGTCCAATTATTGCCCGTTAATGACACTTCAGTCAACATGATGTGGTGGGACTCATATCCGTACAGGTGAGACCTGAAAGTTCAATCCACTGGACACTGATCCTTTGCTTGCTGTCATGAAACTCTGAAAGGACTGTAGCACACGGGGTATACAGAACAGGGCATATTTTGTGATAGAAGTATTAATTGGCTGGTTTTCTTTGATTTGTGCAGCTCATTGTCTGTATTTGCATTGCATCCACTGTACCTTCGGCTTCAAGCGCTCTCAAACAAGCTCCCAAATGATATCAAGGTATTATCATCCGGTCAATTGTGTCCCCATTTAATTTGAATCAGTTTCTTTTGTGCCTTGCGATTTCTTTAATGAGGCTCATGGTCATTACTGTTTCTGTTCTTTATATGTGTAGGAGGACATTGAGAATTACAGGAAACAGTTGGATATGAAGGAGGTTGATTATGAGGCAACTTTGGCTGCAAAGTTATCCATAGCCAAAAGAGTTTATAATCTGGAGAAGGATCTAGTTTTTAATTCAGCATTGTTCAAGAAGTACTTTGATGAAAATAAGGTGATTAACACTCACTCGACTATGTGTGTGTGTGTGTGTGTGTTCGTTTATATATATATATATATATATATATATATATAATTTCGTATAAACTACATGCTGCATCTAATAATAGTGTACCCAAAACTACATTTTTTGGACTTATCTTGTTTCCTCAAGGTTGTTAATGTCCCTGCCTCAACCTAAGTTTCTTGGTATCTTTTCTGCAGGGTTGGCTGCAACCTTATGCTGCATTTTGCTTTTTGCGTAACCTTTTTGGCACTTCAGATCACTCTCAATGGGGTTTGTATGGTGATTTTACACAGGAGAAGGTAACTTTTCCTCGCGAAGTATTGTTATCGCATGTTGTTTATTCCATCTGTATTTTTCAACGTCTCAGATCCTCTATCATTTTTTCCTGTATCGACAAGCTTACTGAATAATTTATATGGTTACATATGTCGAATCCTGAAGTCGGATGTATGTCTGTGTGCAGTTAGATAAACTCGTCTCACCAATGGGGGACTATTACGATGCTGTTGCCTTCAGTTATTACCTCCAATTTCATCTGCATTCGCAACTCGCAGAAGTAAGAGATTATGCTATGAAGAAGCATGTAGTGCTCAAAGGAGATTTACCTATTGGCGTAGATCGTAACAGTGTAGATACCTGGCAATTTCCCAGCCTCTTCCGGATGACTGCATCTACTGGTGCTCCACCAGATTATTTTGACATGAACGGGCAGAATTGGGGATTTCCGACCTACGTCTGGGAGGAAATGGCCAAGGACAACTACGGCTGGTGGAGAGCTCGACTTTCTCAGGTCAGAACGGAGCTTAGAATGCCTTTGCAGTGTGTTTTGTTGTATTGAATCTGTTCGTGTAAAAGGACATTGTTAAGCTACAACTTATGGTCATTCTTGTTTAAAGGTGTCTGACGTTTCATACGTAGGCAGTTTCTTTTGTTTGGGAACTCCAGTGGTCTTAGCTGTCAGCTCAGCGGCCACCATTGTCCATGTCATGGGCCGATTTCCGCGGACGTCAGTAATAAACCGCTCTTCACTGAACCTTCTATTGTTTTTAAGCAGATGGCGAAATACTTCAGTGCCTACAGGATAGATCATGTTTTGGGGTTCTTCCGTATTTGGGAGATGCCTGATCATGCCGTAACTGGACTTATGGGAAGATTTAGGCCATCCATTCCTCTCAGCACAGTAAGCCTCATCACCTGTAGCATTGACGATCTTAGTGTCAACAAGTTTTCTTTTTTTCTTTTTTTTCATTACTTTATTTATTTTTAGTCTCTTGCTGATCATCTTTGTTCACTTTTGTAGGAGGAATTGGAGAGAGAAGGTATATGGGATTTCCAGCGATTGAGTACACCGTACGTGCGTTGTCATATTCTTCAAGGGAAATTCGGGGATAGATGGACAGAAGTAGCAGAAAATTACTTCGATGAGTTCGAACACTTGTGCTATCAATTCAAAGAGGAATATAATACCGAGAAGAAGATCATTTCAGCAACGACGTTGAAAGATAATGCGTCGTCATTTGCAATTCAAGAGGCCGAGGCCGATCGAACCCGACTCTTTGATCTCCTACATGTATACTCACCTCAAGCCACGAGTTAATATGGGTTTTTCTAATAGATCCTTCTTACTATGCGTTTTCTTATAGATGAGACAGTAAACTAGTGGAGTTCGCTGATGTACATATAGTATATGTCAATGAATGTGCAGAATATAGATAAGATGAAACATTGCCCAGTGATGGTGAACTTGAGTCTAATATTCATTGTATTCATTTCTGCAGGAAGTTATCCTTATGCGAGATAGAGATGATCCGTCAAAATTCTACCCACGTTTTGGCATGGATAAAACAGTCAGCTTCGACGAGCTGGATGACCACAGGTGAAGTTCAATTATATGATTCTGCCTATGGATAGTAATAATATTGTTTTCAAATAGATTTTTACGGGATCTCATTGTGTACTTGTTTATTCTGGAAGTTGATTCATTTTCAGCCTTGGATCCACTGTACGACAGATACCTTACAGTCGCTTCACCCAAGTGGTTGCTTTGTCTTGCAGTAAGAATGTTCTGAAGAGCAAATACAACGATTACTTTTTTCATCGTCAGGAGCAACTATGGCGTGATAATGCTCTGATGACTTTGCCTGCTTTGCTGAATTCGTCTGATATGCTATGCTGTGGAGAAGATCTTGGGATGGTTCCAGCTTGTGTTCAACCAGTGAGTTCGTGGATGAGCATTTTGTTGTTGTACATTCACTGTTCTCGGTTTAGGAATTAGATCTACGTAGTTGTGCTTGCTGTTCGATAGAATTTATTAGATTTCATGTTAAACACCCCCCCCCCCCCCTCCCCCCCTCCCGAAATGTCATAATTCTCAACGATTGAACATGTTTGCTTTTGGAATAGGTCTTAAGCGAACTCGGGCTTCTGGGTCTTAGAATTCAGCGAATGCCCAGTGCTCCTGGACAAGAGTTCGGCAATCCAGCTGATTATGAATACATGACAGTTTGTGCTCCATCATGCCATGATTCATCGACTATGCGGGCATGGTGGGAAGAAGATGAAGGTAGAAGGGAGCGGTTCTTTAGGAATATGTTGGGGCTCACAGATCCCCCACCCGAAACTTGTGATCCTCATGTTTCCCATCTTATTCTCCAGCAGCACCTGGAATCTCCATCAATGTGGGCAATATTTCCCCTACAGGATCTTATGGCACTGAAAGATGAGTATGCCAAGCGACCAGCCAACGAAGAGACTATCAATGACCCCACCAACCCAAGACACTATTGGCGATTCAGTAAGTTGCGCTATTGCATCTTGGGTAGTTCTAGATCTGAATTGAAGTATGTTTCTAGAACCTGCGTAAAGACTCTTGTACGCTTCCGTGACCTTGGTACAAATACATCTTTTATTTTAAATGCATTTCTGATTTCGGAGTTAGTTTAAGAAAAGCTTTCAAGGCTTATCGAATTGCTCAATTACATGGCGTTTGGCTGCAGGAGTACATATTCCTATGGAGACACTTTTGTGTGATGACGATTTTGTTGGAATCATACGTGACCTTGTAGTTAGCAGTGGACGTGCCACTTCCAAGGACTTCGATCTCAGCAGTTCCTCAATTGTGCCTGCTGTGAGAGACCATGAGTTAAAGCATGTGAACAAGACGGTATCAGGAAAGAGACTGGATGATAACAAAATTATTATTGACAGAACTTACTCAGGTGAAGGTTTGGATGTCGCAAAGCCTGTAGTCGCAACTAGTTATTTTAATACTATTGTCACAGCATAATATTCTGGGCTGAAAAGGGGGCATGCGATCAATAGGCATTTCATTGAAAGAACAGGGTTTATTAACCCTATCAATAATTTATCAGTCTATTAGACTGTACTAGGACCGCAGAGTAGCTAATCTAAGATTCTAGGCATACTGTACTGTAGAACATTGGAAGGGGGCCATGGGACCTTAGCCCTTAAGGTTTTCTTTTCTGCCCTGAGCGGTGATACCGAATTATGGGTCCTTACTGTGTACTCATATTTAGGTCGGGAAATTAGGAATTCGAAGTGATGGTAGTACCAGTAACATAGGTAGGACCGAAAATCGTGTAATCGAATTAATGATTGTTCGTTGTGACTACGACACTGGCATGAAAGTTGGTGGACTAAGAATGCTTGGTTTTCGCATTTCTGCCTGCACCGTCGAATAGTATTCACAGTTTTTTTCAATATTTTAAACGTCTTGCAAAATATATGCACAAGTCTATAATAACGTGCCGAAGTGGGTCTTGCTACAAAACTCCAACTACATTGCTTCAAAGGAAGCTGTTCGATAACTTGTGTCTTACAATTCAGTAGTAAATTCCAAATTTCAGGTGCTAAACAAGCTTCTTAGCTTTAATTGTTATTAATTTCCAATACTATATTTGGCATACAGATATGTCTACACACACACACATATACATCTGTGTGTGTGTTTTTATATATAGTCGATGCTCAGCCACTTTTTATTTTCCAAGGTCTGTTTTGAGTTGTTAATATCCACCGTGCAATCCTGATTTTTTGAAAGTTGTGCTAGTCAACAGGGTAAAGGTGGAACCCCCTCCATGGTCCAACCCATGCATAGGTTCACTCAACTGCCAAGATCCATGAGATGTGTACCCAAGAGGGTTATTTCCTCTTAGTTTGTATTTGAGACGATAGTCGTTTCCGTATTTGATTCACTGTGCATTGCAAATGGTTGCAACGACAGTGAAAAAAGATTTCAATGTTACTGGTACTGGTAGTTTTGGTAGTGCTGAAGTTAGTAGTTATCCAAGAATAGTCTTTACCAACCCCTAACAGTAAGGAGAAGTAATGGGATCAAATTCTAATATCTAGGAATGTACGAAGCATCAAGCATTTTGTCCTGCCCACTAATTGTAACTTCTGTTCATGACGCATTGTCAACGCACTTTTTTCAGAAACAATTCTGACATCTATCTTGGCACATTCGGAAACCTAACATATTCGTTGGTGTTATTGTATTACTACGTCACTACACCTGAACATCTAAAGCGAGCAGCTCTGACTTGTTTGATTTTGTGGTCCATTCTCTGCAGAGTACACATGATCATGTTTCGAACTCTAACTTGAAACTTTTATGATGAAGGGGACTGCAACCCCAGATAAGAAGTCCTAGAGATACCATTAAATTTGAAGTCCTGAATTTCAAGATCGGGAGTAGAGGTAGGGCCAGCACTTCCTGGTCGCTCCTCATCTGTTGAAGCTCCCTCAGTCATAATAGACGTGTCAGCTTGAGCAGGACGTGTATTGGTTCCGGCTTCAGAAGTAGTGACCGAAGTGATCGTCGTGGTGGATGGTGTTGGTACACATTCGCATGCCTGGTTAGTGACTTGGGGAGTACAGAATTCCTCTGTAGCGTAGGCAGTGATGGATTCCAACGCCTTGGATATTCTTTGACTGGATAGAGTAGGTGCGATGGAGGAAGAGCTGCCCTGGTTGGGAGATGACTCGTCCCACTCTCTGGTTTTCTTGCGACGCATGGACCGTCTTCCAGTTGTGGACACTTCCTCCTCCTCGATGAAAGTCAGTAAGGACTTCAGAAAGCTCTTGCTGGCTTGCAGACGTGACATTTTGACCTGCCCATCCCTCGCGCCGCGCTCCCGGATCGCCTTGCGGTGCCGAATGATCATGCGCGTCCAGTACACGAGACAACAAAACACTGACGCACAACCAGTGATAAGGAATAGGCCCCAGAACGTGTTCAGCCCCAGCTCTGTAGAATCATGCGCCAAATTGCGCTTAGTACAACTCTCCGAGACCAGCCATAAGTCATGAATGCGTTGCAACTCTCCATTCTCTGCCAGCTTCAGAATGGCGGTTGAAAAATCAATCGCTAACTGGGAGCCCTTCGGAAACGCCTGACAACAATCATTCAGCCATCACTGGGATATTGAGCAAGGAAAATAAAAACTTCCCTTCTAGATCTCGATCACACTTCAAAAATCAAATCAGTAGCAAAATCTGCACACAAACGATACATATTGACATGTAAATCGAGTCGGTAGGTGTAGATGTATACAAAGCCCCAGCCACTTTTAGTGAACTCTTGGCCCGCGATAGTGAAGGCACACTCAGACGACAGAAACAGTTGCACGTAGGGGAGTTCGTCCACAATGGCCCCGACCCCTCCGCGGTTGGGGCCCTTAGTCAAGGCAGCCGAGTACGCTGCGAGAGTGTCGAGAGGCACGAGGCGCTCTTCGGCAACATTGAGCTGGAGCAGATAATCGCGCACGAAGGATCCCGTTTGGTAGCCGATAGGGACATTGCTGGTAAGGAGACTGGAAATGCCCTGAATGGTGGGCAGGAGCTGCTGTACAGTGAGCAGGGAGGTCAGAGACGCTGTGTAGGAGCTGATGATGATAAGCACCACAAACAGCCATATGATCAGCACTGCCCTACCTAGAGTGCTATTCACTCTCTCCCCTGTCATGTCACCCCACCGCACCCCAACCCGACCCACCACAATTAATATCATGCATCATCATCTCATGCCTCCATCTGCGATTTTTCCCAAAACACGTGGTCAAACAATGGCCATTTCACACACTTAAAGAATGTCCATGATAAATCAGGTCCATTAGACGGAGATTAGAGAAGCGGTCTCACTTTGAGAGAAAAAGAGGGTTGAAAATATGAACCTGCAACACATTTCCCACAGATTCAATACCGCACGCCAGGATATATTTTAAGAATCTTGTTAAGATATAGTGTTACTGCTGGAAAACCATCGATAGGGGAGGGATATGGGAGAGGAACCATAGGGTTGTGACGATCTGCTTCTTGGGGCGGCCGCGGAAATCTCGATTCTTCTTGTGCTCCAGAAACCACAACACCAAGCCTGTGAAGAAGAAGAAAGTGCCGGTGGTGACCCACATAAGCGGTGTGAAAGGGCGCATGAATGCCCACGCATGGTTGCCTTCACCCTGTCGGATTGGTACCACCACTGCCAGCCCCGATGTTGTGTATGGTTGCGTGAAGTCCACTGTCGTGGATCGCTTCGTGGTAATGGTCACATCCCCAACCACGGCATCAAAATCCTGCTCATGCCATCTACACACCCACTTATCTCACTCGAGAACGTCTCCTCTATTTTCACAATCTTCATGCAATGAAATTTCAAGCTGGGCCATTTGTAGCCACGAATTCAACTGCCAACATCATAGATGATGATGCGTAAGACGTACCTTCTCAACAACCTTGTTCACGAGGGCATCGTAGCTGGGGGTGGAACTGCCATTTCCATATTTCATGAAGCTGTAGGAGATAGAGTAGGGCAAATATGCCAGCGCTTGTTGGAATACATCAATACAGAACCCGTGAAATGAAGTCCGATTTGCGGAATCCACTGCAGAGCTCACGAATTCCTTGTACCCGATCTTGTTGGGCACCCCAATCAGCAGAGGTCGTCCATTCTTGGGTACCACCCACCCTCTTGGCACCTCCGTCACCCCACCTGGCCAGATGACAGTTTGAATCTGCTATCACTCACAATAAAAAGCAGCAGGTTAGATTTTCTACAATTCATCTCAGACCATTCTCTCCAACAAGTCAGACGATAATAAACTCAGGCACAAATTTATGACTAACCCCTGAGTTGGAGGAATGACCCAACACATGGTTGACTCCACGCGTGGCCCTCACAGTACGATCCGGAGCGAAGGCCAAGCATCCTGTGGAATTAGACCAAAATCCCACCATCCGCAATCCGTTATCCCCCATGTTCACGATCTCGAAGGAGGAACCGATGAGATCTCCTCTCTCATCCACGTGCAAAGGACCTGTGATGCCCGAGACCTGCTGGTACTCCAGAATGGTATTCATGAACAGCCTGCCATCCTGAAACACCTTGAGGTCGGCCAGCTCAGATTGCCCTCCGGCATCAACAGGATACACTGGAGGCTGTACAAACGTGGTGGCTCCGCCCTTTTGCATGAAGTTTTTGATGGCATGCGCAATCATCCAGACTGCATCGTATGCGTACCATGCGTACACATTGTTCATTTGCGCGGGGCCGAGAGAGCGGTCCTTACTGTGGTATTCCAACCATCTGTCTTTGTAGTCCTGCAGCTGAGGAGATGACGGAATGTAGCTCCGAGTTCCCACCACTCCCTGCAGCGCCTGCCGAAAATCTGAGTCTTTGTCCAGATAGTCCATGATGCTGGTCATGGCCTCGGTGACAATCCACACGTATCCTTGGGTCATCATCTGGAGCCACTGCGCCATGACGAACAGCTCTTTGCCAATGTTGGGCTCCATGTGTACCACCAACACCCGCGACTCCATCTGCGACAACTTGGTAAGTACTCTACCGATGCCGTCGCTGGTAATCTTGGGGTCTAGACCAGCTTTGAACACAATACTAGATCCTATCGCTTTCAATGCATCCCCTAGTGCGTCGATGCCATTGTTGCCAAAATCGTCATCTGTGTACAGCGCGGTCACTTCTCTCCACCCGTAGTACTGAATGATCCCTAGTTGTTTCCCAAAAGAAACAGAATTATGAGAGATAGAACCAAAGCCAATTCCTGCTTCACATGCATTAAGACAGAATACGTGCCGACTTATTTTACTCACAAATTAAACAAATTCACCTAAATTTCGTCAGTCATTCCGAAGAATGCTTAATTCGCATTATTGTATTGGGAATTGATATGTTGATCAGGGTACCACAAAATTTTAACACAATCTTTTTTTAAATTGATATGTGTACACATAATTTTAACACACAATAAGATACTGTGTACGCGTTTCAATTTAAAGATACCCTGTTAATTTGTTATGTGTACACATAATCTTGATAATGTGTATACATATCAATTTATGAATGTGGTGTATTAACTTAGTTTTAACACCAACTAGTTTTAACACATATCAATAAAAAATATGAACATATTTTAGTTCTTCTTGAATACAAAAGATTATGTATTAAAATTATGTGGTACACAATAAGATACTGTGGCCTAAACCCGATGAATTTAGTAAAAACTTCAATCAATGTATCAATTCGCTATTGTATTATGTGAGCGAAATTGAAAGCGATATTACCTGCGATGGCAGCCATCTGCACATTATCACTGTGCGTCATACGCACGAAATAGGGATATTGGTCCTCAGAGAGCGAGGGGTCAGTCGCAGAGAACGACACCAGTGGCACTTGGGTGGCGGTGCCCATGTGCGAGACGAAGTGCGACACAACCGATGTCTGAGGCCCCACAATGGCCACCACCTCCTGCTTTAGCAAGTTCATCGCTGTCCCCATCACCCAAAACATTATAGAGACGCTTCGTCACCGACACCATTGATTCCTCGGACATGATGAATCGCATCGCTGAGTCATGCATGCTCAGAAACTCAGGAATACGGCAATTTTTAGGAAATGTCACATCTAATGTATGCATCATGATCCAACAGCACCAGGGATTTACCCAAGCTACGGAGGAAATGCTATAGGAATACAATTTTGAGGAGGATTTTGTGATAACCATAATACATGTAATTTGGAGATTAGGTTACCAGCTGCCGCTCCTTGGAAAGCGCTGCAATTAGTGTTGCCCAAATGGAGCACCAACTGCGACTTCTCAAAGATCTTGGCATCGTTGACATCCTTCACAGCGAGCTCCAAAGCCGGCTTGGCAGCTCTTCCGATGGTTGAGTTGAACGCAAGCAGCCCCCCGATGCCTATGAACACTGCGTCAGCAGCATCAGCGCCACCGACAATATCCAAACACGAACACAAGGCCACCAGCTGCATTGCCAATAGCCCAAGCCATGGCTTGCACATGCTCCCCTTTGCCAGCCTACTTTAAGTTACTCCGCTGCCCTCTCCTCTCCGTCTAACTCCCCCACGCTCGCTTCCTGTCAACCGTTCGCCCTGCCCCAGATCCTAACCGATCCAGAAACAGATTCCAACAGTGACTTCCCCCAGATCCAGTCAAATCCCATCCTATCACATAATTCTCATGCTTCGCGCATTCCACCCCTCTTCAATTCCCATCGACATATTGTCACAGCTTTACCAAACCACCAGTTGGGCGCATTCCTGGCGGATCACAGTGATCAGCTTCACAATTGGATGTCAATATGTCGCTACCCATGTAACAACCCAATTGCCAGATGACTAGCTGCTTCGTATACTTCCCACGCTACTAGATGCGAAACTTACCAGAATCTGATAAGATAGGACCTGCTTATCATCGAGTAGTCTTTTCCTTTGAAATCATACCTGTTGGAGCAGAAGTCCTGCACAATATTCAAAGCAAGCCGATTTACAAGATCCGCCCCACTAGGCTATGTTGATATCATGCAAACATATGCCTCACATGGCACATAACAGAGAGCCTGGATCGAGAACACCGCAAAGGATCATTAAGTGCCTAGAATCATATTTTTATGTGATTTGGACAAGGAGCTTTGATGCAATGAGGTTTTCATTCCTTCGATGTCATTCTCAAATATGAAAAGTCCGCCGCAGTTGCCCCACCGTAAGTCCTAGACTTGTACAATTTATAGCAAACCTGTCAAAAGTGAAGACGGCGGCGTTAGCGTGATAAGAAGTAGGTATGAATTGGGGACGGTGAAGGTTTACCAATTCACTGAGAGACAGCAGTAGGTTCAGCAGGATAATAATATAGTCGAGTAGGATCACAGTACACGTCCACCCCTGTACATACCTATCTAGTGTGTGTAGATAGTAAGCTGCATCCATATGTGGCCCCGACTTAGGGGGATTGTAGGTGAAGAGTAGGTGTTTACCGGTGCGTCTCTCCGCAGATGCAGCACAGGCCGTGCATACAGATACATCAAGGACGACGTTCACGACGACAAAACTCTACCTGAATTTCACTTGTAATGCTAAATTGCATCATCAAAGGAATCAGGTTATGATCCCTGAAGCATTACCAGGCGTTCCAATTCAATCATATTTCTCAGTTGACGGATAAATTTACACCCTACACTCTAAAGCATAGGTATGGGTTCAGTGCGAACTGAAGTGTGAGCACAACACGATACACTACTCGGGACCGCGATGGCCAACTGCAACACGGATGAAATGCTAGAAAAAGTGGGCAGAAGGATAAAAGTAGCGATGAAGTGGGCGATGCAGGTGTTCCTCAATTATCATTTTGTGATATCTTGTCGAAATATATATCAATCAGAGATTTCTTGCTGCATGTCAGATTTGTGGAGGTCCTTTGAACGTCGATGAGCAAGGGATCTAAAGGAACGATGGTTCCGCATCGTTCATGCATGATTCTTCTGCATCGGGCTACTTGGTGTGTTGAAACGGGAGCATTAGCAAGTCTGGCCCCTTTATGATAATCCGGATTCAGCTACGGAAATTTTAGAGCTCAAAGAGTGACATGTCACATGCGGCATTAGAGATTACTCGAACACGAAGACGAATGCATGATTACGTTTCTTGGCTACCTTTGAGTGCTCCCAGTCGATTCTTCTCAATCAAAAAACACTTAACCATTGAGATGTAGAAGTCAGCTACAAGTTATCCAGAACATGTCATCGTGGCCTTTTTATAGAATTACTTTTAATTTCTTGAAGTTCCAATAAATATTTGCTTGACTCGATGGTGTAGAAAAGTGAGTAGTAATATGCGTCGTAGATTGTAGCATCTACACGATGAGTAATGATGCATTTAGAAGGTTTGTTCCTCCCCAACGGGATCACCGATTTGCAAGTGAAGAGCCATACGCTGAGTAAGCATCTTTGACTCAACTGTCTGAATCTGAATTGGAACATACAGCTGATCTTCCTCTAAACAGGAAATCCAGTCTAGTTCCTCGGTTAATCTTGCATCGGAGCTGATCAGCGATTCTGGCGTGTCCAAACAGTCGAATCACTCCTCACACGTTCCGAAAGTTAGATTCGTCAACTCACGCGCGAAGCCGCGGTGAAAATGGGGCGGTTGAAAAGTGCCCCCAGAAAACAGATGATCTCGTGAGAAAGAACACAAAGTGGATGTAACACGCCAACAGCACGGTCTTCGGTAATTGCAAAATGAGGGAGAGCGATGAGGTTGATATCACACGGCGCCTTGTGGGGGGATGTGCAGACCACGTCTTACTTTGGATCCACAGGATCCCACACTCCCAGTCCATTCCACTCCATTCTCAGGTCCCAGATCTGCTCCCAAGCTCTCGTCTGCAGGGACAATAGAAGACTGTTGCAGACGCAGAATTGCCCTGCTGTGTTGTGTGTACATGAACTGTCCATCCTAACCACTTTGTCGAAATTTGTGCCTTTTGTCACTAACCTTGTTCATGTGTGCTCCAGCTAAAATTTGTTCCGGAGATATCCCTCCCTTCGAAGAAATTTTCTACAATCTTTAATTTATTTTGATTAATAAAGTAAAAGTAAATCAATGATTTTGACTCACAAGAAGGGTTTTTTTTTTGTCCTTCATTTATCCCTTCATTATTTGTCTCCCATTCTTCCTACAAAGTGCAAAGCATTAATACATGTATGTGCCTTGTCACACATTGCAAGTTACAAAATATATACAAAATTAGAAAAAAGAAAAAGAAGACAAAGTTGGAACATGCTAAAATTGTTCTTATAAAAAAATCTTATTAAATGAATTTATTAAATTATGTTTATATATATATTTCTCAAATAGACACCAAAAATCATTAAATTTATTAAATTCAAAATGATAACAATGCATACCAATAGTAGAATAAAATCTAATTTTTTTGTAGTGACATATAAGAAAAGAAGTTGAAATGCAAAAAAATAAAATGAAAAGAAATAAAAAGATTTTTAATATTTTTTTTAGAAGGATTTAGCCAAAATACTAATTAAACTTGAGATGTAGGAAGTTCATATTAGACTTAAGAATAATAAATTAAGATGTAGTAATTTTATATCAAACTTAAGATACATGAATTTAAAATTTATTTATATTAATTATATTTTTTATTTTAATAATGTAATAGATTTATTAGTATCTTAAATATAAACTAATATTATAAGTATATGATATTTAACTTATCTATTTGTTTTTGAGTAGAGCCTCTTATAATATAAAGAATAAAAATTAAAAGATGTTAATTTTTTTAAAAGCCTATACACTTGTAGTTTTTTTAAAATACTATTATCTTCAATAATTAGTAATATATTTTTAATAAAAACATATATCTTGAATTTATTTTTTTTCTATCCACAATTAATTTTTTTTTAGCTAAGCTAAGAAATAAATAAAAATCTTACTTATTAAATATTAATTAAGAAGCAAGGTAGTAAATGTCCTATTGCCAAAAAATCTTAATGAAGACCACCAACTATTTCTAAATATAATAAAATACGGTTCTAAAATAATGGAAGTTGTCCAATTTTTTTTTAAATTTTTCTTAGTAGTTTATTTGGTTCTATATATTTATCTAGTTGTTTCTCCATCAAATCAAGAAATCCTCTCTTGGAAATCCTTTTAATATCCTCATCAAAGTATTCATCTTTCAATCTTTCTTCAAATCTAATCCATGTATTCACATAGATGCTCCCATTTAGTTGTCTCACCTTTTCTTTGATTTTTGAAACAATAGCTAAATTAAAGGTTTCAATTATCTTATCTTTCAGAACTTGATAGATTTCTATTTTACAAGTATAGATCCTAAAAAATCTAGTGATATTCTTTCTATCAAATCTTTCCACTTCACTAATAATGTCCCTTAATTCTATGGTGGCTCCTTTTCTATTTGCATTGGTAACTTATTGATCTATGATCATTTGCATAGTCTTTAAAAATTTCTCTATAAGGTTCTAACAACCTCTTCTATTTGAGTCTCCTTGCTCTGTATCTCCAATCTTGTCTTGACCAATCTAATAGCCATAAAGTTGCTCTCAATAGAAGCACCAAATGTTGAAGTAAGAGTCTTTGCTTTAAAAAATATAGGATTTATGGCTGCAATTAGATATGGTCAAATAGTACCTTTCATTCAAATGAACTCCACTACTTCATATTCTTGATAATATGAAGAAATTGTCATCCCTTCTTCACTTAACCAAATGCTCTAGCTCCATATTTTATTAGATTTGAGCACGTAATGATTCTTTGGAGAGCTAATCAATTCTCTTATATATATATATCAAATTTTACTTCTTAAATTTTTTTATAATACAATTTATGAACAAACAAACTAATAATTGTATTAACATAACATAATCGACTCTTTTTTATCCAAAAAATTACTCCATTTATTCACTAATTCTTTTTAAAGCCAATGAGAGCTTTTTGAAAAGCTAAGAAAGAAAGAAACTACTTCTCAAAATCTCCAAATAAAATACTAAAAACTGTCTAAGTAATCTATCAAAGAAAACTTTAAAGAAGACCTTAAAGAGGGGCTAGCTCTCTCCTTATTTATAAATATACAATGTCATTATAAAAACTCTTCTTTGAGCAAGTGAGAGCTTTTTAAAAAGCTAACAAATAAAGGGACCACTCTTTAAAATTTCTAAATAAAATATTAAAAATACTTTGAGAGAACCACTAAGAAAAATTCTAAAGAAGATCTTAAAGAGCAATTAGTTGTTCTTTTATTCTAAAATATATTCTATCATGCTAAGTCTTTTTAAGATGAGTAAGAGCTTTGTGAAAAGTTAACAAAAAAAAAAAGAACCATTCTTCAAAATCTCCAAATAAAATACTAAAAACACTTTGAGTAATCTACCAAAAAAATTTGTGAAGAAGATCCTAAAGATTACCTAGATTTTTTCTAATTTGTAAACATATTCTATTTTCATAATATCTCTTCTTAGAGAAAATGAGAGCTTTTTAAAAAGCTAACAAAGAGAAGAATTAATCTCAAAATCTCCAAATAAAATACTAAAAACTACTTTGAGAAATACACTAAAAAATAATTAGTTATATTTAAAGAGAAAGCCTAAGCAAAAAGAAAGAGAGAGAGGTCCATAAGTCAACACAAGCCCATGTTACTCCACTTCAATTCATGTCTCATTACTTTAGCACCATACCACTCCATCTCAAGTCCATACCAACCTATCTTGACTTATCTTTGGAAATAAACTATCAATATCTAATACTATATTTTTTTTTTCTTTTATATTTTTTTTCCTATTTCTTTTTTATAAACTAAATTCTTATAATATTTTATTTTATTTTTAAATATTATACCACTTTTCAATACATCATCTATCCCTTCAAAACTTGCACATCTTTTAGCATGTGCCAACCTAAATATCTTTATTTTTTTAGATGTCTCTACATCTTTTATGTATTTCAAATTTAGTTTTTTAAATTTTATAAGTTTATTTGAATTAAATCTATTATCTCTCTTTTTAAATGATTTTTTATTTATTTGTTTTATTTATTTATTTATTTTTAAAATTCCAGCCACATATATCTTTATCCTTGTACCATCTAACTTGCAAGGAGAATATGTGGCATTATCATATACTATCACCACCACGTGTGGACCAAACTATTTTTGACGAAACTTTCTAAGAGTGATATATTGATGCTCCAAATTACTATCAATCACTAACAACTAATTTCCAACTTCAATTAGTTTAGATTTCAAATGAAGAATTTTATCGAATCTTTTTTTTTGTTGTTATATTTGGTAGCTTTTAGTTTTTTTAATACAATCTACCTTCTTCAAAAGGTTTGAGCCAAAAAATTGTTGAAAAACTTAAGATATGGCTCCAACTATTACTATGAACAAAATCACTTACTAACTGCCTTTGATTTGGATGTACTAACTTTAACTTTCTATAACTTCTTCATTCAAACTTCAAATTCATCAAACAATATATAAAAAGTGTAGTCAAAAAAAATATTCTCTCCAATCCCATTTGTCAATCCTTCTTTGCTCTTTATAAATGTACGTTATGCCTCAAAGAGAAATTATAGGTATAAAATTGATACCTTAACTTTGAGTACTAATGATTCCATAAAAACTCCAAATCATACAAAATTTGCACACAATCCATATCCAAAAACCTAAACTTATTGACTCTAGCCTTCAAAGCTCAAATGACATTGGAAAAAAAATCCTAATTCTTAATAAGGCCTCAAGCAACCTCCTTGAAGCCCATTGGACATGACATTCAACCAATAGGGATGAAGGTTCGCATTCCTTACCTTCATCCGACCATGCCTTGCTTTCATACCTTCCAATAAGCCTCCTACTAGTTTAGATTTTCAGCTTTAGACTCTAATCTCCTCTCAAGGCTTCATACTAAATATTTAGGTCTTATAATTTTATAAATTCCATAATCAAAATAGATAAAATTTAAAATAAAGTTTTTTATATCAAATTTCTTTAAATTAATCTATTAACTATTCTAACACACATCAAGACTTATAAACATATTATATGTTCTAACTAATTTTTACATACTATTAGCAATTACAGTAAGATACTACAAGCTACCAAGACGTGGTTAACTTGTTGACCAAGTTTCTAACCTATCAATCAATTACAAAAACATGTAAAGTCAAGCAGCATCTATGAAGCTTCTTAGAAGCTTTCTTAAAAGGTCTTATAAAATTAACCTACTTTTATCTACTTTTCCATATATCTACCTAATCATATTACTATTTATTAAAATACCTATAAATATCTATGACAGTGATATATAGTATCAAGATTATAGTTTTAGTGACGGCTTATTTTATTTCAAGAAGCAAATTTTTATACTTAATATTAATATACTTTGGATGCTCATACTTCAAGAGAAACATGACATCCCAATATTTGGACATCTGAGACAAGAAAAGACTCTAAAATAGGTCTTAAGGACATAGTTTTGGATAGGTTTGGATTGTGATGTTGTCAAGGACAAGAACTCGATGAAAAAGTAATTCAGTCAAGTGAGCCTTCACTCAAAGAAAGGTAACAAAACATAAGTAAACAAGTATACATATACTATCTAACTAGAGGCTATGTGGCAACGTTCTATAGGACCTTCAATATGTATTGACTTTATAGAAGACATGCCTTGAGTTACAAGGCAAGTTTTTCTATGTGTGGGCCACATAGTTAGCTTGATCTTCAAGCTAACAACATGTGTGGCACATGGTCAACTTGTTGACCACGTTTTTAATCCAAAAAGTCAATTAAAGACACCTATGAAGTCAAAGGAGCATCTATGAAGCTTCTAGGAAGCTACTATATTAAATACTATAGAATAAACTTATTTTTATCTACTTTTACTTACTTCCACCTATTTGTATATGTAATTACTAGCTTACATGAGTATGTCCGTGACATTATCCCCTCCTTTTAGGAACAAGTTCCACGAGAAGCGGTCATCGTATGTTGAGAAAATCTATAATGCGACAAATTGTATTCGTCACATACTCTGATCTTTGTTCTCTTCAAAGATGATTGATAGGGCCTCTCAACCATCGGTAGTATCTCATACTAGGACGAGAAGACCACCTAGTTATTTGATCATTGTTGAGGCCTTCATAACGTCCTTTGAATAAAACATTTGGAATACCATCAGGAGTTGTTCCTACCTGTAGCAAAATCACCAAACATCGAGAGTCCCTTCCCAAATCATGATATCAAACGCGTTGTATCTCGCCATCTATTCGAGGAAGAACATGTCGTTCTTGAAGATCTTCATCTCGATTGCATCGTCTTGAAGGTTGTGACAATCATAATGTCTCATCCGACAGGTCAGTAAATGAAGGCTCTTGAGTTGAATCCACTGGTTGTTGGTTTTCCATCTCCTAAGTACTGCAACTACAAAGAAGCTACAAACCAGGATTGAAAGTAGAATGTTATTTTGCCTAGATGTTGTTTCTTTTATAAAGAAGATTTTCATCTTGATTTTGATGGATGTCGTCAATGAAAAGCCTCCGTCGCCTTTGCTGCATTTGCAAGATTTTTTATTGGCTCCCATGTGCATTCACTAATATCATATCCGTGCCAATGGACAAGATATTCCAATTTATTTCGGCGTGGCCTTGAATCTAAGACTTCTTCTACTTCAAACTCTTCATTATTCTCCACTTCTATAAGAGAAGGTGGAGCTTGTCGTCTTCTTGATATGTCCACTATCTTGTATAGTTCAAGAAGAGACATGTGGAATATTGGATGGATTTTCATTGACTCCGGTAGATGTAAACGATATACAACTGGATTGATTTGTGCAGAAATAGAAAATGGTCCAAGCCTTCGATAGTTCAACTTGTCACAAGGACGAGTGGTCTTGATATTACGACGAAGTAGCCATACCTTATCACCCAAGAGGAATGGTGGTTGTTCCTTTCGATAGACATCCACATTGACCTTTTGTTGTTCTTGAGCCTCTTTTAACTACGCCTTCATCGTTGCATGTAGCTCTGACAAATGAATTGCCAAATCTTTTGCAGTAGGATTATCAACTTTTGAAAAATCAAAAGTATCAAGTCGTCGATGATAATCATAATTAGCAAAGAAAGATATTTGTTTTGTAGAAGAATGTACCATGTTATTGTAAGCAAACTCTGCCAATGGCAAAAGAGTTATCTAATCATCTTGTTGGTAGTTAATGGTACATCTTAAATATTGCTCCAAAACTTAATTAACATGCTCCGTTTGTCCATCAATTTGAGGATGGAATGTCGAAGATAGTTTTATATCCACTTTTAGAATCTTGAAAAGAGTCCGCTAAAATCTTGATATAAATTGAGTTCTCCTATCTGATATAATATCCTTGAGTAATCCATGGTAGCGATAGATATTGTCAAGAAAGAGCTTAGCTATTTCTTCACCTGTGATAGATTTTGTACATGGTACAAAATATGCCATCTTGGTAAAACGATCTACTATTATGAATATAGAGTCATATGAACCTGAGATTGGAAGATTTGTGATGAAGTCCATAGAAATAGAAGACCATGGTTGTTCTGGAATGGGTAATGGTTGAAGAAGTCTAAAAGGTCAATGACAAGGAGTTTTTGATCTTGAGAAAAAATCACATGATTGTACAAAATCTTTGACTGCCTTCCACATTTGAGGCTACCAAAAATCCCTAGATATCAGCTCCAAAGTCTTATTATATCCAAAATGTCCTGCTGCTGGAAAGTCGTGACAAGCTTGAAGAATACGTAAACGTGCTTCTCCTTCTCGAACATATAGGCATCCTTCGAAATAGAGTAGGTTGTTCTTGAATTCAAATTTAGAGGAATCATGAGATTTAGAAGAATTATTCTTGATATCATGAACAAGAAGGTCTGAAGACATACTTAATTGGACTTGCTTAAGAAAAGTTAAATCAACAGTCAATGTTGATTTTATTGCTTGAAGATGAAATTGCTCTAGCTTCAAAAGAACCGTTCTTTGTTGCTTAAAAGCTGCATCTCTTTCTTTTGGTGTTAGATAAGAATGTCTAGACAAGGCATCGAACAAATCTTGTTGTTTTTTTAGCCGATAAGTGATGATGAACTCGAATCTTGATAAATGATGCCATTCTTGAAAAGAATCCACAATTGCAAGAAGTTCTTTGTCATGGATCTCATAATTGATTTCTACTATTGAAAATTTCCTTGAATGAAAGGATACTGGATAAAGTTTGTGATCTGTTCCCATTTGTGATAAAATTGCACCCAGAGCAAATTTTGATGCATCTGTTTCTATAAAGAATGCTTTGGAAAAATCAACATGATACAAGATTGATGTAGAAACAAACGCTGTCTTCAAAGATTTAAAAGCAACTTACACTTCTTGATTCCATTGGAATTTATCTTTACAAGTCAAACGTGTAAGTAGACTTGCAACTCAAGAGAAGTCCTTGATGAAGATCCGATAGTAGTTGGCAAATCCCAAAAAGCATTGGATATCTCTTATCGTTTTTGGGATCTTCCAATCTATAATAATTTGAACTTTCTTAGGATCCATCATAAGTCCATCATTTGAAATGATGTAACCTAAGAAATCGACTTGAGTAGTGTGGAATACATACTTTTCTATCTTGGCATAGAGTCCTACATCTCTTAATTTTTGTAACACATGACGAACATGAAGTTCATGTTCTTCTGGATTCTTAGAATAGATCAAGATGTCGTCTAGATAACAAACTACAAAATTGTCCAAAAACTCTCGAAAAACATCATTCATTAGATGTTGAGAAGCTGTTAGTGCATTTTTAAGTCCAAAAGGCATGACGTTGTATTCAAAATGTCCATACCTAGTTCGAAACGCAGTCTTCCATTCATCTCCTTCTTTGATGCATACTAGATTGTATGCTCCCCGAAGATCTATTTTTGTATAGATCTTAGCTTGATTCAGTTGATCAAGAAGTCCAGATATTAAAGGTAGTGGATACCTATTCTTGATAGTAATCTTGTTGGGTCCTCGATAATCAACACACATCCGTAATGATCTATCTTTTTTCTTCATAAATAGAATTGGAGCTCCTGCCGGAGATTTAGAATGGCGTATGAAATTCTTGGCTAGATTTTCTTCAATATACTCCTTGAATTCAATCAACTCATTTTGTGGTAAACTATAGATTGGTCCGAATGGTGGTTGTGTTCTTTCTTGAAGGTCAATTGAGCAATCATAGGGACGATGTTCTGGGAGTGTATCCGCATTTTTTTTTTCGAATACATCTTAAAATTCTTGATATTGGCTTGGAATGCCACTTGAAGTCTTTCCACCAGTAGAAACAGGTGTGGCATAAATAATATATGGTGATTCTTTCATAGCAGCATGCAAGAAAGCTTTTGCACCCATAAATACGGGTTTAATTGAACTGGACTTATGACTCTCTACTTGATTAACTATACTATTAATTATACTTTTAGAAAAAGTAAGAGTTCGAGAAATCCAATCTATTTGAGGGTTGTATTTTTCTAACCACGATAAACCTAAAATGACTGGATTAGAGGGAGATCTAATGATATTAAATACTACAAAGCTATTATGACCATTGATTATTACTTCTATAGGAAGGATTTCATGAGTAATAACTCCAGAAGATAATGGATGACCATCTATGACTTCTACATGAACAGGTTTAGTTTTCTTTACTAAAGATATGCTATGTCTTTTAGTAAATTCTTCATCTAAGAAACATGCCGGGGCTCCTGAATCTAACAAGACAGAGGCTTTGTAATATTTAGGTCCTAAAATAATATTTAATGTAAAACAAGGAGAGGGCTCTAAGGAGAATATAGGACCTTTACTAGATATTGTGCAAGTTTCCAGCCGCATGGTCCCTATTGTAGCTGGACAAACTCGTTTTCGGACATATTGTCTTCTTTCACAACCATACTCCTCATTTTGTGATTGTGTCATTTCTTTGGACAATGTTGAGCAGTGTGCTTTGGTTCTCCACAATATAAACATAATCCTTCTTGACAACAACGAGTCTTTTCTTGCTCAGTAAGAGGTTTGGAACGTACTGCATCAATTTGCATATCCTCTACTTCCGAATGTATGTGTTGAAGAGGTATTGGTGTTGCCATTGAATTATAGTAACGTTGAGGTCTACTTGTACGGTTCTCAGATCGAAATTCAAAAAGGTGATTGTCGCACTTCACAACAAAGTCAATTGCTTGACTCAATGTTTGAGGATCAGGTAAGTTGAGCATTAATTTTTTTACCTCATATTGTAATCCGTAGAGAAATTGGCTAATAAGTGCAGCATCATCCTACTTGATATTAGTTGCAAGTTATCAAAATTGTGAAGCGTACAACATTATTGATCGATTGCCTTATCATAAAATACAGATCTTATTGGTTGCAATACGAATTGCATCATGTTTTCCATACATGGATCGAAACTCCGCCAGAAAAGCCTCTAGATTATCCAATATTAGATCTCGTCGTTCAAGAAAAGATGAAAACCACGATAGTGCTGAACCTGAAAGAAGCATACCAATGAATCTAACTTGCGATCCTGGAGTTGAATAGCTTTGGAGTTGAAGTTCAATCATAAGTTGCACTTGATTGATAAATCCTCAAAACTTGGATCTGGTGCCATCAAACTTCTTGGGTAGGGCAATTCTTGGTTCTCTAACACTGGAAGGGCGTTCCACCATAGGAGAAAGGACATGGTTTGATGCAGATGTTGAAGTAGCTCCAACCATTTCTATATCTTCACTTCCTGCCAATCTTGTTGCTCCTTGTCGTGGTAAATTGAGTTGATGCATCGCAAGCATTAACTCCCTCAATTGCTCTTACATTTGTGCCATTGCACTCTTCATTTCAATAAGTTTTGCCATGATAACACTTAGAAAAGAGAAGATGTCTAATATCGCTCAAGACAAATAGAAGAGATGACTTGAGAACAAAGAAAATACTAAGGACAATAATAGTTTAGAAGAGGGTAATCCGTAACTTCTAATATGCTTATATCTTATCAAGAAAAAGGGGTAATCCACTCTTAATCAAGATTAGACAAAGCTCTGATATTATAGGTATACTCTTGTCAATCTGTCAAGGACAAGAACTCGATAAAAAAAATAATTCAGACAAGTGAGCCTTCACTCAAAGAAAGGTAACAAAATATAAGTAAACAAGTATACATATTGAAAGAGAAACTGGAATGGCTATTGCCAAAAGACAAGAAAACTAGAGACCCTTGAAACTAGACTAGAAGCAAGAAAAGAGTTGACAAGAGTGAAGAAGCCTTCACTCTTGTCTCTATATATACTATCTAACTAGAGGCTACGTGGCAACGTTCTATATGACCTTCAATATGTATTGACTTTATAGAAGACATGCCTTGAGTTACAAGGCAAGTTTTTCTATGTGTGGGCCACATAGTTAGCTTGATCTTCAAGCTAACAACATGTGTGGCACATGGCCAACTTGTTGACCACGTTTTTAATCCAAAAAGTCAATTAAAGATACCTATGAAGTCAAAGGAGCATCTATGAAGCTTCTAGGAAGCTTCTATATAAAATACTATAGAATAAACTTATTTTTATCTACTTTTACTTACTTCCACCTATTTGTATATGTAATTACTAGCTTACATGAGTATATCCATGACAGATGTTCAAGCCTTTGTGTGCTCTTGCAAATCATATTATTATAATAAAGCATGCAAAGCAACATCTTTTGAACTATTATAGCTAATTCTACTACCTATAACACATTGAAAGCAGATGGCTATGGATCTCATTATGTATTTATATCAGATGCCTTATAATCATATCGCAATTGTTATCTTTGTATATCGACTCTTGAAGCAACTTCACTTGGCCACGATGCGCTTAGATATTGATGCCCTAGCGCTTATACAAATCTTCTTTGATACAATCTTTTGCCACCATGGATTATCTCGTATCATTGTTTCAAATTGGGATCCATACTTCATGAGAAGTTTTTGGCAAACTTTGTTCAAGCTACTAGACACATGATATGTCATACTTATAGCCTTCCATCTCCAAACAAATGGACAAATAGAGCATGCAAATTGGACCTTAGAAGATATGCTATGGACATTTGTGGTGGTTCATCATAATGATTGAGATAAATACTTGATGCCCTTGGAGTTTGCTTACAATGATAGTATTCAAGTAAGTACTGGTCATTTACCATTTTTTCTTAATATTGGTCAACATCTAAGTATGCCAATAATTCTCCATCATTCCATCAACATCAAAAATCAAACCATAGAGGAATTTATACAAGAGCTTAGAATGGCCTTATAAGAGGCATAACATTACCTTCTTATCGCATAAAATCAAGAGAAGTATTATATAGATAACCACTGGCAATACAAGATCTTTCAGGAGGGTGATCAGGTGTTATACTCCAATGCCAACTTGTAACTTGCTACATCAATCCAAATCTGTAAACTAGCATCTCTGTGGTTTGGACCTTTTTACATTTTTGCAATGATTTCTGATTTTGCGTATTGCCTTGGGCTTTCACCATTTCTCTAGGTCCATCCAGTCTTCTATGTTTTGCAATTGAAGGAATTTCATACTAAGCAAAAGCACGTTCTAGATCAATACCAACAACTACTATCACTAGTTGTACTAGATGACTAACAAAAATATAAAGTAGATATTATTTTAGAGCATTGCTATCTTTGTTGTGGTAGTGGATGTCCAGAACTTCAACACAAAGTTCTTTAAAAAGGTTATCCCATTCATGCTGCAATGTGGGAACTTACACAAAATCTCATCTATTACAAAGAGACAATTTGGAGATACTATCAAGAAGAAAACAAGGACATTTTGCATTGATGGAGGAGGATTAACTATAACAAGGTATAAATAAGATGTCTATATGATTGATATATAGAGATAGATAGTTAGAACCATGGAATTTTTTTAGAATTAGGATTAGGTTAGTGGATCAGATAGGATCCATCTTGGAACATTCTAGAAAGAATTTAGGGTAATTATTTAAGTGGGATCCACCATAGAACTTTCTAAAACAAAGCTTAGGATGATTATTTAAGTAGGATTTATTATACAATCTTCTAAAAAGAGTTTAAGGTGGTTATCTAAATAGAATCCACCACCTATGAATATTCTAAAAAGTATAGGGTAGTATCCTAAAAAAAGTATAAATAGGACTAGCTAGGGCCTTTTGGGGCATCTTTTCAGATATGGCTTCTAATCTTCTCTCTTAGTAAAGTTTGGTTTTTCATCTTCTTATTCACTTTTATTTTGTATTATTTTCATTTGCTCAATTTTGTCTTCCATGTCCTATTTTTTTTTAATTTTGTTCAGTTTTGTTCTAGTCTAATTTGTCCTATCTTGTAATGAGGTTTTTATGTTGCAGTGGATTAAAAAGGTTCTAGATATTTGAGATAGATTGGTCTTGTTTCAGTTGGCCTTTCTTCCTATATAATTAATATGGCTAATCAAAGCTAAGACACTTCCTAAACCTAGGTTAATAGGTATAAGATGATCGCAAGTGGTGAGAAGTATTTCTTCACTTTCCATGTTATTCATATCCATCAAAGTAAGAATTCCTACCTATTAGTATAAAATAGACCCTTGGCTGATAGCAATTGAAGCAAAAAATGATTGCAATAGAAAAAAATCTCATATCAATTATGGCCTTATAAAAACTCTTACAAAGATCTTCACTTAATTCCAAGGATTACTATGAGGAAGAGTTTCTACTAGTTCTAATGATGATAGAACTCACTTTCATTAACCTAAGAAAGAATTGAAAATAAAAACTTTATATGCAAAAAATAGACTAAAAAAATAATATGCTATCATTACTAAATATGGACCAAACCATCTTTGAACAAACTTTCTAAGAATGTTATATTGATGTTCAAAACTACTATCAATCACAAACACCCATTTTTCAACTTCAATTGGTTTGGATCTCAAATGGTGAATTTTATCAAATCTTTCTTTTTTGCTTTACTTGAAATCTTTTAGGTTTTTTAATGCAATCTCTTGATTTTTAGGCAATCTTTCAACTTGTTGAATCTAGAGTTTGAATAATCTTTCTACTGTGATGTCATCCTTTCAATTTAATAATATCCAATTATGCAAAAAATCTTCCATAGGCATAATTAGTTTTTGGACCAATATCAGTTCAATAGGCATATAATTAGTAACAATACAATGAGTGGTTTTATTTGTCCATAATGCAAATAGTAGAAGTCTTGATTACTACTTTGATTTATTTTTACAAGCATTAACAAGAGCATTTATAATAAGATGATATCATCTCTTCATCTTGGTATTAGCTTCAAGATTATAAGCTTTGAATATCCTACAACATCTATATCAAATCATATAATCTTAAGACTATACAACTCTTTCACAATATCTATTAGAATAGACCTAGCCTTAATATAAAATTTTCAAATGCAAAGTTGTGATAGAAGACGATCAACAAGAACAAAAAATTAATCTTGTAGTTGTGTAAGTACAATACTATTTGCTGGAGCAATAATTTTTTCACTAAGATCTTCTACATGATTATTCTCATTATCTACTTCATCTTCTTTATTGTCTTTGTCTACAAGGATAGCTTCATAGTCCAATTTATTCCAAATTTTATCTTTCTATAGAAAAGATTTTATTAAAATTGACTCATAAATAAATAAATAAATAAATTCTCCATCAAGTTTGTTATCTTGATTGAAGTACTATACAAGGTCTATATTAGATAAGTAATAATTAGATCATAATTCTTCCAATCTAAAAAAAATGTCATTATAGTGAATAGCTATACTTTAATAAAATAATATTAGAGCTCTAATATCATGTTAATTTTTCCTTCTAGAACCAAAAATCCTTTAGCTAAGTTAAAAAATAAAAACAAAGCCAATAAACTAAATACTAAACTAACAAGGAAGATAGTGAATATAATATTATTGATAAGTCTTAACTAATATGGTTGAAAATACTCACTATTTTGAAATATAGTAAAAGGGAAGCACAAAGTTGAAAGGTCAAGTGACCTTTCTAATAGCAGAAGTAATATGTGATTATTCTCTTCAACTAAATTAAAGTTCATCAATCATAAATAACAACAAAATCTACCAAATAAATTTAATTGAAGAAAGAGATTGATACTTTAGATCTTGGTGTAATAAAAGATTCATGACAAATTTGTTGTAGAGAGGAGGAGAAGAGGCTATAAACCTAGGACGGATCTTCTTGAAGAACCATAACATGACAATATTTGTTTGTTGGTTTGTTTTTTTTAGTTTTCATCCACAAGAGAATGGTTTGCAATTTCAACAAAACTTTTGTATGCCTGCCCTTGCCTACTTCTCCGCCCACAAAATTCGAAAATGGTAAAGGGAAGCACAGACCAAAGGGGCCTTGGCAAAGCAAAGTGCTAAGGATTGAGAGAAGCGGGTAAGAGTGGAGAGGAGGGGTCAAAAAGCCAGCACAACATACTTGTCTACTGTGCAAGTAGCCAGAGACGAACTCAGGACTTGCACTGCCAAAATCTGTAACCATTTGCACCAGCTGTTGTTTGTAAATGTAAAATCACAATATTTACATAGGTTTGGGTGCTGCGCAGCTCGTTGCCCGCTCACTGCCCACTGCCACGGGGCAGCGGGGGGGGGGGCAGTGCCTAGACTGATATCTGAATGGATGAAAACCTGCGGTAAAGGTCCTGTTCCAGGGATGATTTCGTCAAACCGAGGCTGTGGTGTGGGGATGCACGAGGTGATCGCATGGCATCCATCCATCCATCCGTCAGTCCGTCCAGGTGAGGTGGGGAGGGTCTTCCCCTTGAGGTGCAGTCTCGTCGTGCCCGGTTTTCACGTCCTCCTCTTGCTCCTCCCCCCCTCCTCTTCTAACTCCTTCGCTGCTGTTCTCCTGTTCCGCCTCCTCCTGGTGGCTCCACCGTGGGGTCCCTGCTTTAGGGTTTCCTTCCGCCTCCGCTGCTGTAGTCCCTGCACTTCCACCTCCCTCCCACCATCCCTCCTGTTGTTTCCCCTCTCCGTCTAGGTCATCCCCAGCTCTCGCCGCAACGTCCTCCATGGCCAGCACCCGCTGCCCGCCCGATGTGCCCGCCGACCACGCTGCCACACGTCCTCCTGACTCTTCTGCTCTCGATGCCACTGCCTCCCTGCATTACTCCGACGATGAGCGATCCGTTGCTGCTGACTCTTGGTCCGTCCGCAGTGAATACGGTAGCACCTTGGATGGCGAAGATCAAAGGAATGCCGACGTTGTTGATGCTTTCAATGCTTCTTCGTTTCGCACCGCTGATTATCTGTGCGTCCTTCTCTTATTCTCTATCTTTTTATGGCATCAAATTGGATGCTTTTCTTTACCAAAATCTTGGAGGGCGCTCAAAAGTTCTCGAGTAGCTGGATGATTCTAGTATCTTATCCTTGGGGATTAGAAAACTTCGAATCTGTGTTGTTTTTTGAAATTCATACCAATAGGAGATCGCCCATTGACTAATCGGACTCTTCAATGTAGCATCAAATTAGTATTCTTGCTTATTGCTACAACCCAACTGTTTGTTTGTCTAGTATGGTACCGTGACATTCTCTGATATATGGAAATTATTTAATATTCTTGATATACTGAGGACGACTCTAGTTGTGGTCGTGGAACCAGATTATGAGTCGGTCTGAAGAATGTTAGTCCTCCCGACTGACTTCCTACTATACTTGGTTCAGATCAGACAAGGAAGAGAACGATGCAGATGTGGAGCCTTCAGTACTCGGCCTGCAGTCGCATTGGGATGCAACCTATGCAGACGAACTCGTCAACTTTCACGAGCAAGGCGACGCTGGTGAAATCTGGTCAGCGGCTCGACCAATTCTATAGATTTTAGATCTATCTCTGTTGCTCCAAAAGTCGAAAAGGGTAGAATTTCAGGAAGTGTTAACTGATAATTTTTTTCTGAGATCTCTTAATGGAGAAGAATTTGTATGATTAAGGAACATCTCAGTCGTATAACTTCTGAAGCTACTAACGACCCTTCAAAATTTGGGTGGGATCTGACGTGATTCAACGTTTGGGATGATTCAAGGTTCGGAGATGAGGTGATGGAAACTATGGCCGCTTGGACAGCTAGAGTTTGTGTTTCTGTTGCAGCAGGCCTGCCCTGTGACGATGTAGATGTATTAGGGACGAGGGAGGCTGTTTTCGCTGTCGGTTCAGTAGCATTGGAACTGGCGAGCTGGAATGTCCTTGATCTCGGTACTGGGAATGGCTTGCTTCTGCATGCTTTAGCAAAGCAAGGGTATATAACTCTAGCATCACACGATTTCTCTTTACTTATTCATTGCATCATCCTGGATTGTGGTCATTAAAGCTTTTCATGAGTCCTGAAGTGTTAACTGAAAAAATTCGTAATCATGTTGGTGTTTTGGAAACTTGCTTACAAGCAACGAGAATATGATGTATTTGAAAACGGTAAGATTGTTATTACGCTTTCTGTGACGCAGGTTCACAGATTTGACAGGAACCGATTATAGTGAGGGAGCAATCGAGCTTGCAAGGGCAATATCAGCGCGGAATAACGTTGACAACATCACGTTTGTAGTAAGTACCATGAATCCTTCGCAGGTAGAAGAACTGGAAAGTTCTTTTGAAATTATTGCGTCTGAGAAGACTCGATGGCATCTTTTGGATTAGAAATATCTGTACTTTGTCTGTCGGAGAATATTTGACGAAAAAATGTTTTTCGATGACAGGATTACATTCTAGTAGGAGCTGCCATTTCTCTTATTTATGATCTGTTGGCTTTACTCACGATGCTGGAGGATTTGCTGGTAATGTCTAAGCCCCCGTTTTTTTGTAGGTTGACGATGTTCTAGACACGAGAATTAATCAGCTTTTCAAGTTGGTGACGGATAAGGGAACTCTTGATGCCATTGGACTTCATCCTGATGGTCCTTCACGCAGGTAGGACTAACCATGTGAATTATGCTAGGTGCACACTCATGAATGGCGTTGGTTACATAGTTCCAGTTCATTACGTGTGTAATGCTCCGTTCAGCACCTTCGCGGCTGTGTAGCTTTAATCCCTCTAGCAATAGCATGGCAGCGCAGCCTCACTGTGGACTGGTTGTGAGTACTAACTTGGTTTTGATTGATCGCAGGGTTCAATACTGGAAGGCTCTCACCAAGTTGCTTGCCCCTGGCGGAATACTGGTAATTTTCCTTGAATTGGGAAGTATATTTAAGTCTTCTTTTGGTCAAGGATAGTAGAATTGTAAAATACGTTGGTTTCGCAGTTAACATGGTTGGACGCAGATCTTCTTTCCAGTTTCTTTACACATCTTCTCATCAAGTGATATCTAATATTTCGTAGTTGAATGTTTTAGGTGATTACCTCTTGTAACAGCACCAAGGATGAACTAGTTGCTGAAGTGAATCGGTTCACTCATATTCAGAAAAGCAATGGCTTTAATGTCAAAGATGATAAGGATACCAATGGCCTGTGCGTTGGTTCCACAGAGCCAACTTTTGAGTACTTAGACCATGTTCGCACTTATCCTACGTTCCGATTCGGAGGTATTGAGGGAAGTAGAGTCTCGACTGTTGCTTTTATTCTGAGTATAGATTCTACGATGTAAATTTGAGAGGACATATATAATCTGCAATATGCAGTTAGATTTGGCAAGAGGCATAATGAATATTTATACTTGGGTGCTTTGTTGCGTCACTGGGAAACTCTTTTTGGAACTTGTGTACATGCATCTATGTGCCCATCCATGTGAAAGAAACCTGTTTTCATAATTCGTTGGCGCTCGTTATCAATGCATTGTCCTGCTGGCCTTTTCCCATCAGTTTACTGTTAAGCACCCCGAGTATTAAGGAAAATTTCGTTTTTTTATTAATCGCGACTTTTGCAGCGCTGATCTCAAATCTTGATGAAAAGAAACTTCTTTATTACTTACTGGAATGGTCAGGATAATGCGGGATAAAATTAAGAAGTTTGGTGTCAACAAATTTGGTAATGAAATTATCGGGAAAAGCAAATGTACAAAACCTATTCATTAAACAATTTGGGTTTAATTACGTAAAATGCACACTGTGATGCACTCTTAAAGTACAGCATTCAGCAGTTCAAATGGACTGCAATTGATATTATAAGAGGTAACATCAACTGTGCTCTGATGGAAAGTGGCAAAAAGACCAGTAGAAGCAATCAACTATAGCAACATTTTTTGTTGCTACTCGTGGTCGTATCATATACTCAAAGAAAATTTGTACAACTGTTGAAAACATTACTCGACTTTTGTTGGGCAACGAAGTCGATGAAGTATATAAGAATTATCTACTTTAACAAAAATCTACGATTTAATTGTAACTAATTTCCAACTGTGGACGATTTTAATGTCTGAATCTCTCCAGCCATTTGGTTGAGAGATCGGGTAGGTGGAAGCAATGTTGTCCTAACCTATTCAAACTTTGTTTTGTAACAATATACTGGTACAAGTATTCACTTAAGGTTTGCTCAACCAGGATTCGTTTACTCATGTCCTGAGCAAAACCCTAAAAAATCGTTTTACAAACTCACCGCCATCCTCTTCTCCATTCTCGGATCTCTGGCAAGTGCCTCGCCTAACTAGTGGCCGATAGCATCCAGTGCAACCCGCACTAATCGTACAACTCCATCTATATCACCCAGACCGCCCAACTCCCCCACGTGCTTCACGGCAGCCAAACCCTGTGTCTCCTTACTTGCTTCCGCCTTTGTTGTAGCATCTGCAGCTTTCTGCCATGACTCCAGTAGCAAACTCATGTCCTGAGCCTGCAAACCGGCAATTGCAATTCAACGATCAATCCTCGTAACTAATGCTTTAACATCCATCACTGGAACAGTGTGGTGTTGAATAGAGCACCCAGAGTGTTTGCCAACTTAGCCATACATCTTTTAGAAATCGAGTCGCAACTGGCCGCAGCCTTGCAGGAATGCTGACTGAAGTGCCATTTGCTCCCGATACCACTTGAGGGAATACAATTGCTGCCTTGCCCAACAAGGCCTTGTTACCAGAAATTAAACCGTGGTGCTTATTGAGATAGTCCACATCTGAGGCTGAAGAAGATGACGGAGACTCCCCTGCGTGATCAACAGATAACCCAGTCTTTAATTTAGGATTTTGACTTAATTAAGTCATCATTTGAAGCAGGTAATGCACGATTTATGAGAACTCACCGTTTGAGGGAACTTGTGGGCCAGACTTCGACTCTATAGCAGACTGGAACTCCTTACAGTCATTTGCAAAGAATGTTTTCTTTGATATCATAAGCCTTGTACGAGCTACGGCGGCACATGCGTAAGCCAGAGCTGTAGCTCTAAGATCCCCCCGTCGTTTATACTGGCAAGCACAGAACCTGTCGCATGGGTGGGTACATACAGATAATTCATTGAGAATATCCTTCAATAGTCAGCAACGATAACGCCGTAAACTTTAATTCAAATGAGGGAAATAACGTTTGAAAGACTCTAGAAATAGATGTAGAATTTAATAGCCCAAGATATAGTGCTTAATGAGAAAAGATGAAATCAGGCAAATACAGCATTAGGTTACAAGACATACTCGCAAAGGCCAGCTGTGTCCTTGTAGAGTTCCATCGACTTTAAAGTGCTACTCTCTGACTGTAGAGGTTCCAGTATTGCTGCAGATTGTAAGAACTTCAGAGCTGACTGTAAATACAAGTTGGTGCTTTCTGTTTCATCAGCAAAAGTTGGTGCTTTCTGTTTCATCTGTAGATCACAAAAACATATATCAGAATCAGAAAAAAAAATCGTTCTTTGATTTCTAAATCTGTGGTCCTGAGGATTAATCATTTGTTACTTGACTATGCCAAGTCAGAAATAGTTGATACCATTTTACATGCGTTAATATGAGGGGCCGGACGTTATAACTCGACAATCGATAAAAATAAGAACTGCAGTTTGGGAGTACAAACTTGTGAAGACAGCCACAAACCTACCTTCAGTCGATCTGCTGAGTGCTTCAAATCTTTCGCATCTTGCATATATTTCTTTGATGTTTGAATAGCGTGATCATGTTCCTTCTTTGCAGGGCTAACTGTAGCTATCTCCACGACCAAGGGCTTTGCTAACCGAGCTTCTGTAACTTCCCGTTTCAATGCCTCCCCTCTATCGACCCCACCGCGAGTATTTGAAGAAGCGACTGGCCTTTTATTGAGATCCGCCGGTCCTACCGCGGTTCCTCCGCCATCTTTACACATGTTTGAAACAATCCTATCTCCTTCTCGATTGATATCTTTGCTGCTAGGAGCAACCCTACCCCCGCGCCCCAGCGTAATTTTCTCCTGACCACAGTCTCGTGGAGGACGGCATTTGTTATCTCTTGCATTATTTCTCTCCTTAACATGGTGATCACTATGGTCGACATCATCGTGATCCCTGATATCAAACCGCCTGGAATCACTATCACGCTCACGATTGCCTCGGCGTCTTAGTTGTTGGCCATCATCATCCATATCCCCGGAGTTGTGTAGAAGCCGCTCTGAATGTTGATTATGCCCACGATCTGCTTCTCTATCTTCCCCATCATACCAAACATCATCACGAGCCTCACCACCAGAGTCTTGCTTACCACATCTCGAGGTATTCTGTATAACCCCAGGAAGCCGGTATTCTCCTTCGTCCAAAGATGATCCACGGGAGGGAGCCCGAGCATGCTTGGGGCCTGGTGACAACTGCATACCAGTGTCAATTCCCGAAGTGGCATGACCTGAAGCAACTCTATTATAGAATAGGTCTCTATTTCCATTTCCTACTCTCACAGGTGACGATGAGACAGTAGATTCCAGAGGAGAGCCAACGCCCCTCAACCCTAGGCCGGATGATCCTGAGGATGAGTTAGAAACCTTAGACGACGTTGAACGATTGAAATCTTCCCTCTCGTACGTCGATTTTCCTGGTGGACTCGATTGGCTAGGTCTGTGGTAGGATGTATCGTCCCTGCGCTTCTTCCACGTTCTTTGATCAGAGTCATTGGCATCCTCCTTTGATTTTTTCTGCTTCTCTAAACCTTTTGAATTTCTGCCTTGATCCCTGACTTCTCCGCGTTTCTCAACCCCGTCATGATCCCTGAGGTCTTCCAAGACAGAGTTGATATCATTCGTCTCTTTGTGGTGTATGATAGTGTGTAAATTATCGCCTGGCTTCTGAACTGAAATTTCTCTTTTTAATTTCTGTACATTGACCCGCTTATCTGTTTCCAGACAGTTCTCACTTGGATCCTGTAGGTCATCATATTGTAACTTTGACCTATCAAGCTTGCTCCTCTTCGAATTTTGAATCTCATCCAGATCCTCAGCAGTCCCTGTCTTCTTCCTCTTGCCTGGACCACTACCCTGTGTTTCTCCTGGTAGTAAAACTCCCGTTCTCTCCTTGTAAACCTGTGGAAGTTCTAGGTCCATAGACTCCTTGCTCCATTGCGGTGCGTCGACATTACGCTCTTGTTCCTGCAAAACTTTCTTCTTGATCCGTGTGTCTTCACCTGGAACAAAAGACAATTCTGTTGGTTTTTTTGTTATTCAGTGAAAAGGGACAGCGGACAAAATAATTACTTACCGAGAGAATTCAGGCCTTAAACAGGCTTTAAAATAGAGTTTAGTACAACAAAAACCTAAGTTTACAAACTACATAAAATGAATATACACATGTACGTTGGCCCATGCGAGCATTTCCAGACTTCATAGATACAAATTACAATGGCCGTTGAATAGGTACTGCTGGGTACTCAACCAGATCGAAGCCTCTGATGCACTAGGAATTGTAAAATTACAATTTAAAACAGCGGTTGGTCCTCCAGAGACTATAGCAAAATGTTGTGAACATGCACATCAAATTCGGAAATCAACCTTCACTGGGACGTGTACGCTTGGCTTTTTCCTTATGCTTATGCTTATAGTTGTCGCTCCCTGCTATACCATCACCAGAATTATCAAGACCGGCATAATTGATATTCTTACTTTTCATTGCTCCATCAATCTCTTTGTCCCCACCGACTTTAGCAATAGCGGCCCCCAACTTCCCTGGTACATCCTTTTTAGGAAAAAAAGACTTTTTGTTATCCACTTCACCGGCCCACTCGTCCACCACAGGATCTGCCAATGAGATTGGAGCCAGGAATGTAACAGGGGCAGCACCCGCCGCTGGAAGGCCTGCAGCAGGTAGAGCAGGATTCTGATACCCCAGAAGAGCGTACACTGCTGCTGTGGTCTCTGCCTCCAACCACTTGCAGTTGTTCATGTTCGGCCTGTTTCCAACCCACTATACGTCAATGTGAAGAAAACTAATGAAACACATGAGTATAGCAATTGGGATATTACAAAACTAGCAGGAAATAAAAAGAAAAAAGAAAAAAAGACTAAATATAAGGATCCAAAAGGAGTAAAATCTGCCAGCCGATTCATGCTTCAATATCAAAACATGTTGGAGCACGCTCAGAGACACGATTAGATGTGCAGACCACGGCAAACATGCAAAAGACGTAGACAACGATGAAATTTAAAGATAGTCCGTTTTAGCCACTTACAGCCAATCCATCATCCTGCACCTCCATTTTTTGGGTAGTGATTTTGGATCTACATGGGGCATCAACAACCGCCAAGTCTCACACTTGTCACAGGCGACCCAGTTGTCTAAGACCAGCTGGGGGACCACCAAAGAGACTGGCGCAGCCTCAACAGGTGCTGGAAATTTCTCTTCTTCCTTTCCAACCACTGATTCTGTCATGCTCTTTCGTTCATTCTCAAAGTCTTTCACAAGCGATTTCTTGTCCTGAGCATTCTTAGAATTCTTCTGCTCATGTGGAACACCTTTACGAGCAGTGACGCTGCTATTAGATTTCTTGGTAGCACTTCCGGGCTTAGAACCTTCCCGGATCAGATCTTTGGCTTTCGTCTCTCCTGCGACGTCCTTCCTTAGGTTATCCTCAAGCCTTTCCTTGGGGTTCTCTTTGAATCTTCCAAGTGCTGAGCTTTTGCAATCGTCCTTTCCTTGTTTTCTGGACTCGAGCAGGCTAATGACCTTGTGATTACTCTCCTTGACATTGTCAATCATTCGAACGGCCTCACTTTCCCTCAATGCAGAAGTTTTCCCGGTTGATTTAGGTCGAGACAAATCTTTACTGTCTCTGTTTTTCGAGGCATGAGATTTCTCAGGTCCTTTACCATCTGTAGCTTCCCTATCCTTTTGACCATCCATAGCCGAGGGTTTATTCACTTCAAGTTGCTTCCGAGAACTTTTCACTAAATCGAATTCCTCTTTCCCAAGTACTTCCATCCCTTTCTCATCGAAAGAATCAAGATGCTCCGATTTAGAGTTTTCGTTCGTGCCAGATTTCAACTGACGTTCTTTTACAGATGACTTATTTGCATCAAAATCCCTTCTAGATTTTCTCCCACCATTAGAGTGGGCAACGATGTCACCACCCTTTTTACCATCTGTAGAATGCTTATCAGACTCAAACCCTTTGCTTTTCCTACAATCTGAATCAGGCACACAAGGGGATTCCAAATCGACCTTATTTGCAGAAATATACGTATTTAAAGTAGCAGAAGGGGAGATCCCAGATTTATGCATGTAAGAATTAGAATTCTTGACGTCCATAATCCCGATTGTGTTATCCGACAGTGGAGAGAGCAAACCTCCTTCCGGACAGAGCGCTGTCATCATCTGGTACAATAACCATGACAATAAATTCATCAGGTTGTATCAAAGATCATGCACGATCTGTTAGTTCAAATCCAAAACCATCTAATTACTACGAAGAAATATAACAGAAATACCTCGATTATGGCCATTAAACTTGGTTCAGGGGATTCCGCGTTTGAACGGGAATGGCTGTCATCATCGTCGTCTAAAGATGGTTCATCATCTGAAAAATCGCCCAAGCCAATTCCGTTGTAGAGTGCCTTTCGTTTCGCTTCCTCTGTATCCACATATTGTTTACCTAATTTAATTTTTAACTTCACCTTATTATTGGTTGCTAAAGTACTCACGACACCGTTGCCTCTCGTGCTGATTTGTTGCACTGAAGATCCCACGGAACGCCTCGAAGGCTGTCACCCCACTCATAGCACTGTGTTTACAATGTGCGTAGGTATTTTCAAAGGTTTAAGAAGGACAAGATTTGTGAAAGAAATACATATATAGGAAAATAAATTACTTCATCACCTCTGTTGAAATGCTCAATCCTTCTCCCGCAGGCCGTGAAGCGTCGGCAGCAGTCGGTGCTGGATGGGGATCGGATAACATAGATGGGACACGAGCATGGGTTGGTAGGAATGTGCCATAGCCTCCGTACTTGGACCCTGAGATCATTCAAACTTGACTTCAGCGTATACGCACCCTAAGTATGGTTCATCTTAAAATGGATTCTTCATTTGAGAAATGTACCGTCTTGGCAGCATCACGTGGCTGGGACCAGATGACACTATTTGCCAAAAAATAGATCAAGGAGTGGTGATACACATATCACAAAAAAGTTACTTGGTGCCTTTTACTGCCTTCCGGACGCGACAGGATATAGCCATATAAGAAGCAATTCGCTCTATATCTGCAGAAAAGAGAGAGCATACCCAGTTTCTCTGTAGAAAGGTTGCCCCCTTGAAACTCCTTTTGACAGTCACCCAATAACATTTCCAATCTCGTATCCTGCCACAGTCCAGACATCAGTAGAAGTTCTACCCCAAAAGGCATCTATTTCGCTCATTAAGAGCCACACACATTCGAGGCATAATTTAATTGAACACGTGAAGCCATTAATCCCACAATGTTAGAGTGTATTTTTAGGTGACGCAACTTAATATTCCTCTCTCCCTCATTCCCTCTCCCTCTCTCTATCTCTCTTTCGTGTTGCAGGTAATCCTACAAAGAATGTGAGCAAAGCTTTAAATCTAGTACTAATTATCTTTTAAACCTCAAACAAAGAACCTAATGAATATGTCCAGTGTAACCCTGCCCCAAGACCATGCAAGAAGGTTATAAAAAGTGCTAATATATCTCGGTTTCTATTTTGAGCTTTGAAAAGTCGGTGGTCCACTTAATCCTTGCAATAGTATGAAATTTTGCGCTACATTCCTTCCATGTGAACAATCACTACACAACCACCATAGCGTCTCCCAAGCAACATGGCTTGCAATAAAATCCACATAATGTTGAAGACAGTATCCACCTTGTCAGAAAAGAATAAACTTTCCGATCATTACGAATACGACATTGAAATATTGAGAGAGCTGATCCTAACAATTAAGCTTCCTTGATCACCTTCGCTGCATCGGCGGGACGCCATGCGAAGGCTGGAAGGTTCTCGTAACAATGCAGGGGAAACCTAGTCCACATCAATATCGCTAAATGACTTCAAGACCAACGAAGGCGATTCTGTCAAATTCAGATAGCAGAAGGGCAATAGGGAGACATCCAAACTCCAAGAATCTCAGAATTCGGCCATCCCCACTTGCACAAGCACGTAGACGCGGAGAGGAGTGAATTGCAACACAAAAGACAGAACTGAATCAAATAATTAAATGCAAAACAAGCGGAAGGCGTATACGAGGTAAGAAAAGTCGGTATCAGGATCGAGGGCCTCCTTGGCTTCTCCTTCCTCGAGCTCGGCATCCTCGTCTTCCATGTTCTCCGTTCAAGTAATCTCCGCCCACAGAACTTTCACCACCGCCTTCCCTCCCTCTAACCCCTCCCGGTCTGCAACCACCTAGGGTTTTAACCGTAGAGGAGGCATGACTGCACCAGCGAAGAGACCGGGTAGCTGTACTAGGTAATGAGCCACAAAGAGAGTCTTTTGTTTGAAGCTGTCGACGCAACGAAGCTCGAACGGAGTAAACAGAACCTACAAGGAAGAATATGGATAAAAACAAAAACTAAGAAAATTCACGAGCGACAGCAAGCGACCGCCTACCGCAAAAGAGAATGGGAGTTGAGAGGCAGAGAGAGAGAGAGAAACGCCCGGAAGAAAGGAGAATGTTGGACGCAGAGGAGGAACAGGGCGAAAAAGGATGGATGCCACAAAAAGAACGCCAAGCATAATGACGCCGAAAATGAAATTCTGATGATGGATGGGCACAAATCCAAGAAGGAGGAGGATGAAGACAACAGAGGGGCGGGGAAGGAGTGATGGGACAAGGTTGTAGAGGAAAAACGGAAGACAAGGAAGGGGGAAAAAAAAAAAAAAAAAAAAAAAAAAAAAATGGAGGCAGGTAGATGTTGTGGTCACTACTATGACTAGAGTCATAAAGTTGCGCGAGGGAGGAAGGAGGAGAAGCAGGCAGGAGGGGGAGGAGAACAAACAAGGCACGTCCAGTCTCCGCCCCGTAGGAGGAGCATAGCCCAAGCCCCCAATCCTCTTTCTACCCTCTCTCTCACTCCCTCCCTTGCCCTCTTTCTACCCTCTCTCTCCCTCCTTCCTCTGCCATTCATCTCTCAATCTTTCTCTCTCCTTTCTTTCTACACTTGCTCTCTTTTCCTCCCTCTCTTTGCCCTCCCATTTTCTCCCTCTTTCTTTTGTTATTCTTCTTTTTCTCTCCCTCCCTTCTTAGCCCTCCCTCTCTCTACCCTCCTTTTCTCTTCTTCCTTTATTTGTTCTTCCTTTCTATGTCTTCTCTCTCTTCTTCTTCTTCTCTTGCCTTCTCTCTTTCTATCTTTCCTTGCCTTCTCTCCTTTCCTCACGCTCCCTCTCTATCTGCCTTCTTTCTCTCTCCCTCCCTTGCCTTCCCCCTCTCTCTCTCCTTTTTTTTCTTTTCTCTCTCTTTCTTTCTTTCCTTCCCTCTCCTACCTTTGTTTTTTTTTTGCCCTCTTTCTCTCTTCTTCTCTCTTTGCCTCCTCTCTCTCTCCCCCTAATGCCTTCTTTCCTTCCTTTGTCCTCTCTCTCTTTACCCTTTCTCTCTCTCCTTCCTTCTTTTGCCCTTCTTATCTCTCTTTCCTTCTAATGCTTTCTCTCCTTCTTGTCTTCTCTCTCTTTGCCCATTCTCTCTCTCCCTCCTTCTTTTGTCCTTCTTCTTTCTTTCTTCCTCCCATGTCTTTTCTTTCTTTGCCTTCTCTCTCTCCTTCCATCTTTTGTCCTTCTTCTCTCTTTCTCCTTCTCTTCCCTGCCCTCCCTTCCTTTCTTTCCTATCTTCCTTCTTTCTATCTTTCCTCTCTCTCCATCCCTCTTTTTTCCTTCTTTTCTTTATCCTCTCTCTCTCTCCTTTCTTTCTTTATTCTCCTTCTCTCTATCTTCCTTCTCTCTCTCTTCTTTCTTTGCTTTTCTTTCCTTGCCCTCCTTTCCTTCTTTGCCATCTCTCTTTTTTTTCCTTCTCACTTCTGTCTTTTGTCTCTCTGCCCTTTCTTTCTCTCCCTCCATCTTCTATCTTCTCTCTCTCTTCCATTGTTTTCAATTTGCATCTCCTTTCAAGACACATATTCATATCTATTGTATAAAATATTTTGGATAAAAGATAGAGAGACAAAGATGTATTTTAATTGGTTATTGAAAATAGAATATATGAAACTTAGGAATTGATTGATCATTGTTTCTTGCTTTGAGGATGATTTAGGATTTTTGCCTAGTTTTGCTTTGTGGTATTGTGACACATTATTGGTAGTAAAACTTATTTTCAAAAATAAATACTATAGCCAAAATTATTTATATAGATTATGAAGGTAAATTTCACCCCTTAACTTAAAATACAAGATGGCTTTAATTAAGAGTTGTTTGTAATTGGTGGTGTGAAGTGAAAGTAGCAAGTATAAAATAAAAGAAGCACAACACAAAACAAGTAGAACAAATACAATCAAGTAATTATACACTATAAAACTAGTCACAATCTATTTATTAGATTTTCATCTAATAAAAGATAATAGTAAAAAAATAAAAAATAAATTTTTAAATAGATAATTTTTTTTATCTTTCTAATGATGTAAGATTCATATAAATTCGAATTATTATGAGTAAATTATGAAGGTTTAAAAATAAAAAGTAAATATATAAAATATTAAATGAATAATTTTTATTTTAAGAATAATTTGTTTAAGAGATCAAGAGTTCAAGCCTCACCAAGATTCACAAGTAGTATATATAGATATCTTAGAGAGGCCACAAGGCCTTAGGCTTATCGTCTTAACTACCTTTAAGGTGCTACAATCCATACGGGACTTATCCACCTCCAGTTTTACAAAAACTACATTGGCTACTAGTCCTCCTATTTCTTACTAGTAAAACCAACATTTTTATATTTTTGACTTCATCTTGGTATTTAAAAACATCCAATTAGCCTAGGAACCTTATGTGGCCTTCAAATCTTGCTCCATTTCTTCATAATGGCTCCCAAAGTGGTAAAACTCATTTTTATCAAAGTCTTGAAAATTACTCTAAAAATTCCTAAATAATTCTAAATAAATTTTAAATAAAATTTAAAAATACTTTTAATATTTTTATAATATTAATATCAATTTAAATCTATATTTTTCTACCTTGATAATTTTTTATAGTAATAAAATGAATTTAAATCTTCTATAAATCTTACTTTTTATATAACTAATTAAAAAGACATGAGGTTCTTTTTCATGCTTCTTTTAACTACTAAAAAATATTTATAGTTTATATATATATATATATATATATATATATATATAAGGCCAATATAAATATTGATCTTGATAAATCATCTTTAATATTAAATAATAAATAAAAATACTAAAACAACTAAGATAATTATTTTGAAGACTTATTAAGACTCCATTTTTATAACTAACATTCTAATTTTCTATTTTTCTAAATATTTCTACACTACTCACCATATATTATGATTTTAAGCACTCTAAATGCATCTTTTTTTCTTAAAAAAACTAGTGAGTCAATTTGATGACTCACATAGATCATTATAATTGTATATAAAAATTTAAAAAAATCTTAAAAAAGAAGTTTATGTATTTTTTAATCAATTTACTTAAGAGCATATAAATTCATATAATTATTATTTTAATATTTATTATTTATGGTACTTAAGTATAACATAAAGAGATAGAAAAGTAATTTGATTCGCCATGAAAAAAAGAATTTTGGACTAGCGAACTTCAAACTTGGAATTTTTTATATTAAGTCTAATATATTCATGATTTTGTATATATTAGATTTTGCATTTCATATATATTAGATTTTATATATATTAGACTTTTTATTCTATATAATATATATAAAATAATTATTATATTTAAATATTTTTTATTATACATTCTTTTTTTTCATTATAGTCACATATATATATATATATATATATATATATTTTTAATATATGGCATGAATAATGAATATAAATAATATTATTATAAATCAATAGATATAAGATATAATTGCATGTATATGATCAGTGAAGTATATTTATTTTAATTTATAATACAACAAACTTCCATAAATCTTTAATAATTTTTGTAAACTTTCTACTTCTTTTAACAAAAAATAATTTCATTCACAAGATTATTTAATGTACCAAAGGCTTTTAAATTTTATTAATTATATAAGATAATATAGATATAATACAAAAAGATAAAAAAGCTTTTGATTGATTGCAAAGAAAGAAATATAATGACTTCAAAAACATAGGATTATTTAAGGCTTTATATTTTGGAAGTAATTGTTTTTATTAGCTATGAAGAAAGAAACACAAGAACACATGAATAAAGTATGAAAAATGAATTAAATATGGAGATATTACAAGATATTATCATAAAATTATATATTTATTTTAATAATTATTTAATTAATATGAATAAATAGAAGTAAATAAAAGTAGATTAATTTGATAATACCTTATAGAATAGCTTCTTAGAAGCTTCATGGACTTGGTTTCACCTTTATATGTGTTTATAGGTCATTGATAGGTTGAACTCATGTCTAATAAATTAGCCATGTATTATGCATATTGGTAGCTTATAATACAAGTTAACCATGTTGTGCACATATAAGAAACTTGCAAGTTGAAATACATATCTTCTAAATTGGATACATGTTGAAGGACTTATAGTATGTTACTATCTAGTTCTTAGTTAGATAGTACTTATGAAAGCAAGAATGAAGCCTACTTCACTCTTATCAATTCTTTTTTTGCTTCTAATTTAGTTTTAAAAGTTTTTAGTTTTTTTGTCTTTCAGCAATAGTGTAATGGGGTATGGATAAGATATTTGTAGTATTGACACATAAAAATAGGTAGTTGAAGCCATGTTTAAGAAGTTTTTAGAAGTTTCTAGAATTGAAATTAGATTGGTGATCTATTTGGATTCCACTATAGAATATTCTAAAAAAGACTTATGAAAATTATTTAGGTAAGGCCCACCATTAAGAACATTCTAAAAAGTTCTAGGATGGTTTAAAAAAGTATAAATATGATTGATTAGGACCATTTAGGTATCAGATCAGGTATAGCTTTGATTTCTTTCTCTTAATAAAGTTTGATTTTGCATCTTTCTATTCAATTTTGTTCTTTTTTTTTTTTTTTTTTTTTTTTTTTTTGCTTTGTTTTGCTTTTCATGTTCCCTTTTGTTTATTTTTGTTCAATTTTTTTCTAGTCGACGCTAACCTATACTATGAAAAAAATTATATTGCTACAAATTGGATAGATCTTAGATCTTAGAGATAGTGCAATTTTATTTCATTAATATCAAAGCGAATATTAGATTGTTCTTTGGTAGTGAGTTAATAGCCACTAATAATTAGAGATTAATTGTTATAATTATATTAGATATTTTTTTGGAGCTACCATGAGCTATTTTTAAGAAGTCAACTAGAAAAAGAAAAGGCATTATAGTAGCAGAGTTTAGTAACAAAATTATAACATGGGAGATATGACAAAACAATCTAAAATAGAAACTCAGATATTATACCTCCTAGGCTTAATAGCTACTCTGCAAGAACAAATAGAAGCCTCTAAGACAAAAAATTGACATTTGTCAAGCTAAAATTGAGTAAGTTTGATACATACTCTAGGACTTCAAGGCAAGAAGATGTATGCTAATGGTTCTTCAACATGTGACAATACCTCCAACTATCTAGGACAAATACCACTAAAAAAATTATATATTCAATCAGCTATTTGAAAGATACAGCAGCCATTTGGTAGTGATATTAAATTCAATGTTATAGAGCTCAAGATGGATTTTATAAATAGGAGTTTGAGATTGAATTTAAGAATCAATTTTGGCCTATCAATACAAAGAAGATAGCATGCAATGAATTGGCTAATCTTACACTATCCAAATCAATGCAAGATTATGTTTTCTAATCCAAGTTCTTATGTCTCCAAATTGACAATATTTTAGAGACAAAGATGATAGATTGATTTTTATAAGGATTGAAATCTATAGTCCAATAAAAAATGGAATTAAGGCATCCATAAATATTTAAGATTATAATTAAGATTACAAAGAAGGTTACTATTATAGATTTTAAAAATCATGGAGTATGACTTATAGCACAAAGTCGAATATTGTTATCTAATACTATGGTACAACAATCAATGATAATGGAGATTGATGCCTTTCATGGATCACTAATATTATAGACACAAAAATTATTGGAATAAAAGAGATTGTATTTTTACTATTGAGAGCCAAGCCACCAAATTAAAGATGATTTTAAAATGTCAAATTTAAGTACTAACAAATGAAAGTGGATTCACAATTTCAAGTATCATCAAGTTAATAAAAAAATAGAACAAGGAAATGAGACTTTTTAGTATAGGCATCGAGAGCTAGTATTGGAAATAGCTGTTATTTCTCAAAGACAAATGGCATGGCCTTCAACAATTATCAAAAAATCTAATTGATATATCTAACAGGTTGACTAAGAGGACAATTATCTTGAATGCTTGTGAATTGTGATCCTACAAAAAATTACATTTCAACTAGGATTGCCAATTGACTTGGAGTTAAAACCAAGGTAATAAAAAGATGGAGTATATACCTAGCAAATAATCAAGAGAATGTATTGAATGAAACATTTAAAGAAAAAATCTTGAGATTGAATGACACTTATGCCTTAAGAGAGAATTTCAAAGTAACAAAGCTGAGTTATGACGTTATCATTGATATGCTACAGCTAGAGGTAAGAAATAAGCAAGTTGATTGACTAATAAAGATAATTTTATTCAAAGATGGTAGATGCAAGGTGATTCTTTGTACTTCCTCATCAAATAAAATAAAGGCTTACTTATAGGAATGACTTTTATGAAAATACAAATACAATATAAGGAATTGGTACATATAGTAGTTCCAAATTTTGCTTCAATGGTGGGAAAGATAATCGAAGGAATAGAATGGGTAGAACAATTTGTACGTGAATATTGGAATGTTTTTCTAATTGATTTACTTAGTGGCACATCACTTGATATACTTAGTGGCACATCACTTGATAGTGACATGCCTTCTTACAAATAAAACTATTGTTTAAGACCAAATCGGCAAGTCAATCAATTTATTGCTTAGTATCATATAAACTTGAAGAACTGCAAAAGATATTAGACGAACTCTTGAAGAAGGGCCTCATTAATAAAAACACGTCACCATGGCAAGCACTTGTATTCTTTGTATCCAAAAAAGATGGTAGACTTTAGCTTTACATCGACTATTTAGGCTTCAATTAGCAAGTTGTTAAGATTGCACATCAACTTTTATGCATGGATGATCTTTTTGATTAACTTTAAAGTACAACCATTTTTAGCAAATTAAAATTTTAAAGTGGCTATTAATAGATTTTAATTATAAAAGAAGAAATAAAAAAGATGATATTTTGTACGTATTGTTGGGATAGAGAGAGTTTGCTTTAAGAAAGCATTAGGCTTCTAGTTGCCACTAATTATTCAATCAAGTCTATGATATTAAAGTTTCAATTTTATATATATATAATATTTTTCCTTTCAAGGCAATTATATCAAAATACAAGCCTAAGTACAAAAAAACATCCAAATATATGATAAAATATCTTAAAATCTTATATTCTTATGAATTTTTTTTGTGAACTTCAACAATTCATGTCTTACAATCTAACCATCCAAAAAAACTAAACTTTCAACAACTATTCAAACAAATTTCAACTACAAATTTATTATGGATCTTAAGAGATCACCAAAACCCTAATAGTAGCTTCAAACCCTTGCTTACATACATCCTTGTGCAATTTTCTTCATATTTCATAAATCAAGTACTTAAATACTATAAAATTTGAATTTATAGCTTTTTAACCTAATAGTACATACTTATGGAAATTTTGAGCCAAAAATTCGTTGAGAAACTTAAGATATGGTTCCAACCATTACTTTTAACAAAACAAATCACTTACTGGCTTTGAAGTACATATGCTATCTTCAATACTTTATCATTCCTTTATCTAGACTTAGAATTTATCAAATTATATCTAAAAAGTATAGCAAAAAATGTATTCTCTCCAATCCTAATTACTAATCCTTTGTTGCTCTCCATAAGCATATGTTATGCCTAAAAGAGTGATAGTAGATATGAAATTGACACCTTAACTTTGAGCGCCTATAACTTCTTCATAAAAACTCTAAATCACACAAAATTTAAATTTGAACCGTATTCAAAAACCTAAAATTACTAATCCTAGCCAACAAAGCTCAAATGGCCTTAGAAAAAAAACCCTAATCCCTAATAAGGCCTTGAGCAGCCTCCTTGAAGCCTATTAGGTATGACATTCGATCAATAGGGATGAAGATCTTCACCCCTTGCCTTCATTCAACCATACCTTGCTTTCATTCTTTCTAATAAGCCTCCTAATAGTTTAAAATTTTATCTTTAAACTCCAACCTTCTCTTAAGCTTTATACTAAATATCTAAATCCTACATAATATAAATACTCTAATTAAAATAGACAAACCTCCAAATATTTTTTTTTATATCAATTCTCTTTAAATTTATTTACTAACCACTCTAATCCACATCAAGACTTATATACATAATATATGTTTTAATTAATTTTTTTACATACTATAAGTAACTATAGTACGACAGTGCTATGGACATTTTGAATGGCTTATATTATCTTTCGGCCTGACTAGTGCTTCAGCCTTCTTTATGGATTACATGAACAAAAAAAATTAGAAAATTTTAGATAAGCATATTATTGTCTTCATCGATGATATTATAGTATATAATATAATTCTTAAAGAACATGAGCAATATCTACAAAAAGTGTTGAATCAATTATAAGATAGTTGTTTTTATTGCAAGCAATCAAAATGTAAACTTTGGAAGTCAAAGGTTACCTTTTTGAAGTATGCTCTATCATTTGAAGGCATGCACATGGAGTAGGATAAGGTGAAAGTAGTAGAAGATTCGCCAATCCTCAAGAATGCTTCTAAAATTTACTCATTTTTAGATCTTATTGGATATTATTGTTATTTTATTTGGCAATTTGCACTTATTTTTACTTCACTAATAAGTCTATTAGAGAATAATGCCCCATTTGAATAGAATCTAGAACAAAAAAAATCCTTTGATAAGTTAAAGGAAGCACTCATTATTGCTCCAATATTATAATTATATGATGTCACCTTTCCCTATATACTTGACATTGGTGCTTCCAACTTTGCTATTGGTGCAGTCTTTTAATAAGACTTTAGTAGGGACTTTCAACTTATAGTGAATGAATTATGCAAGCTTAAAAGAACAAAGCACAATTACTCTATACATGATCAAAAGCAACCAATAATTATATATGCCACAAAAATATTGCAATATTATTTATTAGAGAAGCCAATGTCTGTTTGGACTGACCATTGGCCCTTGCTATAAGATTTGCTTCTAGAAAATATGAAATCACAACATTATTGTTAAAAAAAAGAATTATAGATCTTTGACATTCAACTTGAATATAAGTAAAGATGATGACATATTATGTTTGACACCTTGTCATGCAGATGAGACTTGAAGCCCAAATTAGAGGATAAGATAGAAGTCACTATTATTAATAGTAATATTTTGAATTTAACTAGAAGAAAAAAATGAAAAAAAAAGCCATGCATTAGAATATTTATTTTGAGATGATTATTGATTGGTTAATGATGGACAATGTGTAATATCAAGATTATCATCTTATTAATTGCTTGTTCTATTTTAAAAAGTATATGTCTATAATTAATAATGTTATATTTTAAATGTGCATACTTCAAGAAGGACATGACATTCCAATATCTGGATATTTAGGACTTGAAAAGATTGTAGAATGGATCTCAAAGACATGATTTTGAGTAGGTTTGGATTGTAATGTTTTAGTTTTTGTATACTTGTGTGAGTCATGTCAATATAATAAAGCACACAATGCAATATTTCTTAGATTATTGTAACTAATTTTCTTACCTACAATACATTGAAAGAATATATTTTATTACGTGTTAGTTGCAAATGACTCAAAATCTCATTGCAGTTACTATCTTTGTAGATTGATTTTTGAAGAAACTATACTTTGCTACAATATGCTTTGATATTGATGCTTCAAAACTTATATAAGTCTTCTTTAATACTATCTTTTGTCACTATATATTATCTTATCTTATTATTTGAGATTGAAATCCATGCTTCATGAGAAGTTCTTCACAAGCTTTATTCAAGCTATTGGATATACAATTTGATATATCCACGACCTTTTAACTTCAAAGAAATGGACAATCAAAGCATACAAATTGGACCTTAGAAGATATGCTATGGATATTTGTGGTGGTTCATCATAATAATTGAAATGAATATTTGATGTTTTTAGAATTTGCTTATAATGATAGTATTTAAGTAAGTACCAATCATTCACCATCTTTTTTTAATAAAGATTAGCATCCAATTATGCCAATAATTTTCTGTTATTCTATAAACACCAATAATCCAACAATAGAGAAGTTTATACAATAGCTTATAATGGCCTTATAAGAGGCATAGCACCACTTTCATATTGCATAGAATCAACAAAAGTAATATGTAGATAACTACTACTAATATAAGACCTTCTAAAATGGTGATGAGGTATTACTCTCTAACGCCAACTTTCTATTTATTATATCAATCTAAATCCGTAAGTTGGCACGTCGGTAGCTCAAACCTTTCCATAATTTTATAGTAATTTTTGATGTTGCATACCACCTTAAGCTTCTGCTATATATTCAAGTCCATCAAGTCTTTCATATTTTGCAACTCAAGCAATTTCATATTTGGCCATAGTGCTTTTTGGACCAATATTAACTACCACCACCACCATTGATTATGGTTGATGACCAACATGAGTATGAAATGGACAACATTTTGGACCATTGCTACCTTTGCCATGGCAATGGATATCTACAACTTTAGTACAAAGTCCTTTAGAAAAGTTATGTCATCTACAATATAATGTGAAAACCTGCACAAAACCTCACTTATTGTTAAGAATCAATTTAAAGATATTATTGAGAGCAAAATAGGATGTTTTGTATTAATAAAAGAAGATTAATTATAATAAGGTATGGATAAGATATTTGTAGTGCTGACACATAGCAATGGATAATTGGAGTCATATTTGAGAAGTTTCTAGAATTGAAATTAGTTTGGTTGTCTATATAGGATCCACTATGGAACATTCTAGAAAAGACTTAAGGTTAGACTAGATAGAGCCCATGTTTAAGAACATTCTAAAAAGTTCCAAGATGGTTGGACAAAGTATAAATAGGACTAACTAGGACCATTTGGATATTTGGTCAAATATAGCTTTAATCCCTTTCTTTTAGTAAAGTTTGATTTTTCATCTTTCTCTTCAATTTCGATCTATTTTCTTTTGTTTTGTTCTTTTTTTCATATTCTATTTTGTTTAATTCTGTTTAATTTTATTTTAGTCTATATTGATGTACATTATCACAAGATTTATATTGCCATAGATTGGAAGGATCTTGGATCTTAGAATTAGTGCAATCATATTTCAAATAGCCATTCTAGTTTTTTTTAAATATATATATTTATTTTTATTTATTTTTGTCATCCTTCTTTGAGTAAAACCTCACTTATTTATTTGCATTCACCAAGCTTTTGTCCTTGATAAATCAATAAGTATACACTTATAATAATAAAGGTTTATCTTTTTTTTCAATGTGCTCATCTTCTCTACAATATAAGTATAAACTTTCTTAACAACATTGAATTTTTTTCTTGCTTAGTAAGAAGCTTGAAAAATACCATGTCAATTTATATAGGTTCTAATCTTAATGAATAAGTTTTTATGAATTTAAAAGTTATTGCTATGGCTTAGTTTGTACCTCTCAAACCAAATCTTTATTCTTGATATCTTTTATAGAATCAGTTGTGCTATGCAATGATCTAAACAATAGTTTTTTAATGAATATATTCTTGGTATTATTAAGAGTAAATCTTTGATATTATCTTTTATTCCATATAAAAATTGATTAATAAGGGCTTTGCTATTTCAATCTATATTCTAAATAAGATTTTAGAGTTCTGTAGTATATATGGTGACTAAACATGATTCTTATCATAAAGATATAAATTTGATTTTTATTATCTTTTTTGATCACTTTCTCTAAAAATGATTGTAAATATTTTTAAGAATAAATTTAGATTATAAAGAAGATGTGAATCCTTTTCTATCAAATGTACAAACCAAATAAAATACTTCTAGAGAAAAGTACATCTATGAATCCAATTTGAATAAATCCATCAAAGTATTAAGAAGAATGCAACCTTAAATAAAGTATTATTTATCATAGAAATCTTCAAAATTTTGATCATATTCCATCAAACTTCTTGGCATACTTATCATTGTATCTTTCATATTTGAAATAGTAAGATTTTTTGAATTTAATTGTGAGTTTGATTTACTTATTTTTTTTAAATGTACAATTTTTTGACATAGATTTTAAATTTTATTGTTAACATCTTCTATAGGTGTCAAAATATTATGTCAAAGATTGATATTAGAAATATGTGAAATTTCTATCCTAAGAATGTTGATAAGCTTAAGAAAATCTACAATAGTTGCAAATCTATTCTTACTTCTACCAAAATTAGCGTATATAAATTTTCCTTCCATAGACAATTAAAATAAATCTAAAAGTCAAATTAGAAGAAGATAATCTACAAACTCTAATATCAAATGAAAGTTTCTATGAAGAGCAGTAGTCTACTCTCTTTAAAAAAAAAATCAATAATAAAAAACTAAAAGTGACTTTAAAGGTAGGTTTTCTATAACCTTCAAAATATAATAATAGAAGTAAAGTAATTCATTTATTTCTAACAAAATAAGGACAATGAATTATTACCCTTGTCAAACTATTATGAATATGAATCTCAAAAAACTAAGAGATCAATACATTCTTATATCACTCAAAAAGATTAAAAAATCACCCAAAGATGATATAATATTAAACTAAAATGACTATTGCTAAAGACAAGAAGACTAGAAAGTCTTAAAACAAAACTAAAGATTAAACAAATGTTGACAAGAGTAAAAAAAGGCTTCACTTTTGCTTCCATATATACTATTCAACTAAGAGCTACGTGGTGATATCCTATAGGACCTCCAATATGTGTTCAATTTATAAGACACATGTTTTAACTTGTAAAGAATTTTTTTATATGTGTGCCACATTGTTATCTTGTACCACAAGCTATGAACACATGCAATACATGGTTAATTTGTTGGCTAAGTTTCTAACCTATCAATCAAATTTAAACATATATAAAGTCAAATATATATCTATGAAGCTTTAAAAAAGCTTTGTTTTAAGATAATATCAAATCTATCTACATTTATCTTCTACCTAATACTTCTTATCTATGTAAATATATATGTTTATAATAGACATAAGTATATTAGAAGTTGCACATTACCTTCTTCTAAACTAATAGTATTATTAGTATTTTTTTAATTTTCAAGTCTTTTCTTCAATTTTTTTGAACAATATTAGATATTTTTTATTTTAGTATTATTATAAAAAAACTTGCTAAAAATAAAGAATACAATTGGAAAAATGTAAGAACAATTGAAAAAATTAATGCTTGCAATTCTTCAACTCAATTTACCACTACAAGGACAAACAAGATTAATAAGAAGTGAAGATATAGAGATGATTGGAGTTACTTCAAGATCTATTAAAAATCATTTTTTTTCTTCTATAGAGGAATATCTTTCACGTATTATAGAATATATTAGAAAATAAGTTTGTCTAGCTATAATAGAAATAATATGCCTGAAACCTTATATAACACCTAATAAATATTCTATTCTTCTTTTAAAATCTTCTATTTATTTTAAAATAGATATTAATTTAGGACCTAAATATTACAAAGCTTCTATCTTATTAAATTTAGGAGCCTCAGTTTATTTCTTAGATAAAAAATTTGTTAAAAATATAGCATATTTTTAATAAAAAAAAATTAAACTTATTCATATAGAAGTCATAGATAGTCATTCATTGTCTTTTAGAAATATTATTCATGAAAAATTTCTTATAAAAATAAAAAAATAATGATTATAGTAGCTTTTTAATATTTAATATAATTAGATCTCTTTTTAATCTAATAATTTTAGATTTATTGTTGATAGAAAAATATAATCTTTAAATAGATTAGAATTTTTATAGTCTTTATCTTTCTCAATGTATAATTAATTTTTTTAATATAATAAAAAATAAAAATTTTAATGCAACAAAATTTATATTTGTAGGTACAAGTACTTTTTTGTATACTACAAAAGAAGAATCTCCTTGTATTATTTATGCCAGACCTGTTTTTAATGATAAAAAGACTTGAAGTGATATTCTAAGCCAATATCACGATTATCAAGATGTTTTTTTAACAAAATGAATGTAGATACTCTTCCAAAGAATTATTCCTATAATTGCTCAATTGATCTTTACAAGAGAAATCAATAGCCATTTTATCCAATCTATAATTTATTGCAAAATGAGTTGATTGAGCTAAAGAAATATATTAATAAAGATTTGGCTAAAAATTTCATATACCATTTAAAAATTCCAATAAAAGCTTCTATCTTATTTGTAAAGAAAAAGATAGTTTATTTCAAATGTATATGGATTATTAAGGACTTAACAAAATTTCCATCAAGAATATCATCTTTCTTTCATATTAGGAATTTTTTATCAATTAAATCAAGTTAAGATCTAAACTAAAATAAATCTATGACAAGCATATAATTAAATATGCATCAAAGAAGGTGACCAATGAAAAAAAAACATTTCAAGCCAGATATGGACTCACAAATCCTCAATTATATTTTAACATCTTATGAACAATGTCTTTTAAATACTTTTAGGTAATTTTATTGTTTATTATTTAGATAACATCTTTATCTATTCTAAAAATACATAAGAGTATGAACTTCATGTTTTTTTCTATTACAAAAACTTAGAAATGGAGAATAATATACTAAGATGGAAAAGTATGTATTCTATATTATTCAAGTTGACTTCTTAGGATATATCATTTTAAATGATGGCCTTATGATAGATCTTAAAAAAGTTCAAACTATCATAGATTAAAAGGTTTCAAAAAAAAAAAAAAAAAAAAAAAATCTATATTTTTTGAGATTCAACAATAACTACCAAATCTTTATTAAGAATTTTTTTCAAGTTGCAGCTCCACTTATAGGTTTGACATATAAGGACAAACTTCAATGGAGCAAAGAAGCTATAACATCTTTTAAAGCCTTAAAGACATCATTTATTTTTGCACCAATCTTATATAGTGTTGACTTTTTCAAGCCATTTTTTATAGAAATAGATGCATTGGGCTTTTTTTTAGATGTCATATTATTATAAATAGAAGTAGATGATAAACTTCATCTACTAGCTTTTTATTCAAAAAAGTTTTTAGCAACCAAAATCAATTATTAGATCTAGAATATATAGCTTCTTTCAATTGTGGATTCATTTCAAGAATGGTGCCATTATTTAGAAGGCACTTTTAGTCCAATCACCATATATATAGATTATAAGAACTTTGAATATTTCTTAAGAGAATGCATTTTGAATCATATTTAAATCTTTTTCAACATGTTTTTATCAAGATTTCATTTTAAGATTACTTATCAACTAAGAAAATAACAAGTTTGTTGAAAGTTCTTTCTAAAAATTCTTATCTTATACAAAAAAATGAGATATAGCTTTCAAAAAATAATAATAAAAAAAAATCTTAAAGTTAGAGATTTTTTTTTTTTTAATCTTTGAGCAAAAAAATTAACATTGACTATTGATTTGATTTTTCTTAAGCAAGTTAGTCAAATATGTCCTCTAATTCTCTTATTTATGATATTAAGAATAATTCTTCTAAGTCTCATGATACTTCTAAGTTTGAGTTTAAGAATAATCTACTCTATTTTAAAAGATGCTTATATATTCTAAAAGATAAAATATAATTATATATTCTTCATGTTTGTCATAACTTTCCAATAGTAGGACATATTCAATACAAAAAGACCTTAGAGCTAATAGCTAGAGATTTTTGGTGGCTTCAAATGTATAGGGCAATCAATAACTTTGTATAATCATGTGATATTTTTTCAAGATCAAAAATTCCTCATCATCAAATATATAGACTTCTTCATCTATTATCTATTCTATAATAATTAAGGTCTTTTATTTCTATGGATTTGATTATAGATCTTCCAATTTCACGTTCTTATAATTCTATATTTATCATAGTAGATCGTTTTATCAAGATAGCATATTTTCTATTATATACAAAAACTATCATAAATAAAAAAAATATCTAAGTTTTTCCTTGATAATATCTATTGCTATAATAGATTGTCAAAGGATATTATATCAAATTAAGGGGCTCAATTTATATCAAGATTTTAGAAAATTCTTTTTAAGATTCTATAGGTAGACATAAAATTATCTTTAACTTTTTGTCCTAAAATAAATGAACAAATAGAGTACGTAAATCAAATTTTAGAAAAATATTTGATATGTATCATTAATTATCAACAAGTTTATTGGACAATTTTTTTATCATTGATAGAGTTTATTTATAACAATATGATATATTCTATTATTCAATAATTTTTTTTCTAATTATGATTATTATCTATAACTTGATGCTTTTGATTTTTTAAAAGTTGATAAATCAAAGGCAAAAGATTTGACAATTTTTTTATTTAAGCTACATAAAAAAATGAAGGTACAATTAAAAAAAGCTTAAGAACCACAAAAGATCAATATGCATGTCAATTGCAAAGAACAATTTTAATTCCACATTGGCAATAAGATATGATTACTTCTTTGTAATATTAAGATTAATCACTTTTATAAAAAATTTAATTACCATAAATTTAGACCATTTCTTATATGTAAACAAATCAATCTAATCGCTTATCAATCTCATTTATTAGAGTCTATAAAGATCCATCATATATTTCACATCTTTTTCTCTTAGCCATATAAGACATTGAATATCTTGGAAAGAAGGTAAATACCACTACTTCTTATAAAAGTAGATAATAATCAAGAGTTTAGGATAGGAAAAGTTTAGACAAGGCCATGCTGACTTGGATTGAAATGTCTTGTTGATTGGTACAAACATGATATTAGTAATTGCACATGGAAGCCAATAAAGAATCTTGCAAATGTACCAAAAAATGTCTAAACTTTTTATCAACATCTATCAAAATCAAGATGAAGAATTAAACAGATCTTTGCTATAAAAAAAATGATGTCTGATATATATTGTATTCCATCTTTTATCATTTATTGTGATTTCTTTGTATTAGTGGTGCTAACAAGATAGAAAATCAATAACTAGTAGATTGAATTTAAGAGCTATTATTTGCTAACTTACTTGTCAAAACATTATAATTGTCATAACCTTCAAGATGACATAGTAGAAATGAAGAATTTTAAGAATAATATTTTTTCTCAAATAGATAGCAAGATACAAGGCATTTGGTATCATGACCATAGAAGAGACTTTCAATATTTAGTGATTTATTGGAGATAGATATAAGTCTTGATGGTATTACAAATTTTTTGTTTGAAGAAAGTTATGAAGACCTCAATAATAATCATATAATAAGATTAGCCATGTGTCTCATGTATTGATAACTTGTGGTACAAATTAACTATGTAGTGCATATATAAGAATTTTTTTTTGTAAGTTAACACATATGTCTTATAAATTAAATACATGTTAGAGGTCTTATAGAATGTGGCTACAATAGCTCTTAGTTAGATAATATATATTCTTACCAACTCCTTTCTTGCTTTTAGTTTAATTTCAAAGGTCTTTAATTTTCTTGTCTTTTTGCAATAACCATTCTTGTTTCTTTTCAATGTACATATTTACTTATTTCTTTTTTTTTTTATCATCCTTCTTTGAAAGAAATATCACTTATTTATTTACATTCATTAAATTCTTGTCCTTGACAAACTTAGAGGTGTTTTCACAAGGATATAAATGGCTAGCATATTAAGACTAGGACTTTATAAGGTTTTAAAATCTATAAAATAATAATAAATAAATAAATATATATATATATATATATATATATCCAAATTTCATCCAAAATAGTTTATTCTACCTAAGTTCATCCAAGCATGGAAAATTTAACAATAGTAATTCTATCTCAAAATCCTTGATTAGCCTTTTGGATGTGAATTGATCTTTTGAATTTGAACTTTCAATAGATACTAAAATTTTGGTCCCTGCCTTTGCTCAGCTATTTGGCGATGGAATTCAGAAGGGCCTCATTAAGGCAAAATGGAAGCTTGAGATCGTGCTTGGATGCCCTCCAACCAATGCTCACAAACTAAAACCTGCCTTCTTAACTATGTTCACAAACTGCAACCCCCATGGAAGGGCACTGCAGTTGCTAATTCCAAATCTACCTAGGCAACGATTATTTCTAGTACTAGGTCAGCTCAGGTTTTAGGTACGCTATCAAAACACCCGCAACACAAGGCGGCCATTCTAATTCAGATCAAACATTCAATTCTAAACAATTCGCTTCTTGTGTAAAATCTTGAGTCAATTGCTACACCATGTGCCTTGCATGTTTGCTCGATTCAGCAGCGGCATAAACTGTTAAGTACAGTCTTGTAATACCACCGCAAGGCCCTTCAATAGGGCATTAGTTGACAACTGTAACCAATTGTTGACCAGAACGATTTTCTTCAATTAAACCACAACCGCATTCTGATCTTGAGATGCACGGCGTAAACACTAGCACAGCGGTGGAGAGGGGAGGGTCGAGGATTGTTTGCACTGCCCACCGAGAAGGCCACCGAGAGCAGTCCACCGCAAGGCCACCGACCACCGTAACTCAAGAGCCATCAACAGGGTCAAAGCCGCCACCCCTTGACTCCAACCGCAATTCCAACTGATCAACGCAAAAAACGCAGTACTCCGCAATATTCGCAAAAAACCATGATACTGCACAGGGCTTGTGGATACAGCAGCAGCGACTTTCAATACATCGACGCGTGGAAGGACTCGTGGAAGGAATGGAAAATATGGGGGCTGATGTCACACCGCACCGTGAGGATTGGAGAACCCCACCTTGGTAGCAATTTATCAACGATAAAAATCAGCAATCCCAAAATCACTGCCGTGCGGTAGAGGAAGTGATGCCAACTAGCATTCACACCCAATCAAAGGACACTCCAAAACCCAATCAATGGCACTCCCCCGCACAGAGGCCGTCGCCAGCAGCAAAACACCCAAGTCCAGATACAGGTCCGTGGCCTGGAACAGTAAAGAGTACAAACAACACCGACGACCAAGGGGGAAGGAAAAAAACTCCCACCGTATGCTTGAACGTGCGGGGCTCCGAGGATCATAGAACATAACAGGACATACCCAAAAATAATGGAAAAAACACCAAACTAGGACTTGGTTCTGCCGACCACCAAAACACCATAAACAGAAGCCAGCCGCCACAATGTTGTCGGTCTTTGCCATAGTTCAAGTAACCAATCGAAGGGAACTAGGCGGCGACAACCACCGCACATCTCCACTGCAAGGGTGCAACAGTAAGACCACAACAGAACTAAAACACCAGGTCAATAGGACACCACCTTGTCGACCTGTCGTCGAGGGGAACAAAACAAGAAGAACAATAACCTCGTTGCTTAAAATCACAGCAACAACGTCGATATAACCCCCTCCACGGCTGCTATCTAACCTCAATGCCAAAAAATAAAACCGGTCTTAGTAGCCAAAATCATGCCCAGCTCACCAGGCCACCAGTGCCAAACACAGAACCTGAAGCGCCGTTGACAGCACCGGTCCGGCTCAACACACAACACCGCAACACGAAGAAAACACAATCGCACACCAATGCGGAGCTCCAGGGCCAGAAGAAAATAAACAGGAAAACGGGGTTTCTAAGCAACGCCATCGGACAACAGCAGCCCACAGTTTCCGCAATCAGGAAACACAAAAAAAAAGGAGATTCACTTTGCGACTGGGATCCCTGTCGACAGTCGCTCTCCCCGAAAGACAGAGCAGTTCGATACCCGTCCGCGCAGGTATTTGGCTCCATATGTATCTAGTACCGTATTTAATTCAATATATATAGTATATCGCATTATATCTAGTATAATATTCAGATCCATATAATACTAGAATTTTAAATATTTATATTCCCTCTAGATGCTCAAACGATACTAATAAATAAAATAAATAAAATAAAATTATCTGTTGGTAAAGTTATATCTCTTACAACCAATTTTTTTTGTGCTATTGTGCAATATCTTTTAGTATTACCAATGTCTTCATTATATAGGTTAATGATTTGTATATAGGTCTATAATGTTTGACTTTCTTACAACTGTAATTCTACAGATTCTGAAGCTTCACATCTCAGATATGGTTTGTGATTATAGAAGATCTACAATCAAAGGTGTTCTAGAATCATTATTGGTATTAGTCATTGGATGCCTCAAAAATTTCTAGTGACACCACAAATTACCACTTAACTGAATTCAAATTTAGCCTAGCAGCATACAAACATGATAACATGATATTAGCCAAGAAGTACAAACATTGTTAGATCATAATCATGATAAGATGATAAATGATTCAATGAAACCTTCTTTAAGGAAGTACGTGGTTTTTTCCTACATCGCTTCTTGGTGGAATACTACTAAGACCTAGTAACTAAATAAGCAACTATATTTTTGAATTTGTATGTATATATCCTTACACACATATTCCGACAGACAATGCTTTCTCTTTGTTTTAATTCATGTGATTATTTAAGCTGACGGATACAATATTATGTCTGCCTACAACAATATTCAAATCATAAATACCTTCCATCATGGTTGTTTGTGGTGGAAAGAAAATTCACCACTTCAACATTGACAATGCACTTTGAATGCAGGCTTAATTGAAGGGAAGCTCCAAGAGAACTTGCAAAATGTACCCTATGCACTCAAAAACTTCGCAAATGTTGCACATACAGTTCACATGGCATACAAAATATGGTGTTTTGGGCTTGGTGCCAACACCATGACACACTCAACTCCTAGCGCAACATTCACATTGACCACCACAATGAACTCTCCCACGGGCACGATGATTGAACCAGGTCTTGTTCACATATATTGGCATCGACAAAAGCGATGTGATGGGAAAGAGTCACAAAAATATTATGACCGGCAGGTACCATGGTCAATGTAACAACTGGCTATGTCTGGCCTAGAAGGTGCTCACCACTATCCTGGCCTAAAGTCTCAAAACCAGCCACCATGATTCTGTCTTAGTTTGTATCCATCAGGTCACTGAATCGATGGCCAAATTGAAAGGAGGCGATGCCAATCTACAGGAAAGAGGACCCATATGCACCACCCTCCGTACATGTACAAAAAGGATACAGGTACAGATACAGATACAGGAGAGAAGTGCAGAGCTAACAGGAGGGTTATTGAATCATGCTTCATGAATCACCTGGATGAGTCGTCGGATGAGGAACAGAACGATCCTCTGAGTGCATTAGACACGTGCACATCCAAGGTGTATCCTGGGCTTCAAAGTCCTGTCTGTGTTGGATCTCCCGCCGAAGCATCCCGGTCCTATTGCCTATCTAACCTACGCACCTACGGTCATCAGTGTAATCCTACCCTGTAGTCCCTGGAGAAACCCGATCACTTGTTCAGCAGCTGGCGCAACACGTATTGCAGAATTCCCCCGTGCGAAAAGTACGTCAGCTCCACCTGCGTATCGAATCGCAGCACGCACATAAACTCCTTGTTGTTGTCCGTTTTCACCCTGATGTCCATGCCCGGTTTGATGTCCTTCAGCGGTGGCATCTCTATAGTGTATCTCTCGAACCCAGTCAAACCCAGCGTCTCGGCGTCCTCGCCCTCCTTGAAGCACAGCGGAATCAGCCCCATGCCCACCAGGTTGCTGCGATGGATCCGCTCGAAACTCTTCGCAATCACCGCTTTGACGCCCTGCACCAACACAGTTAATGTCTCTGTTAGCCTCTGTCACCCACTCACACGCTCATTGCTGCGCGATTGTGTTGTATCCCATCCCGATCGACGCGGAACATCTTAGAGCATGATCGAGACATGCAACTCCGACTACGCTCCCCCGCTGGTTATGCATCACGCATTGCCGTCGATATAGCTCTTACCTGCATATACGGACCCTTCGCAGCCCAGTCCCGAGAACTGCCGCTGCCGTACTCCGCCCCCGCCAAGATGATCGTGTCGTGGCCCTCCTCCTTGTATTTCTGCAACATCAAACCTGACGCGTTAATCGTCTCATCCCCCCACTACACGCCGGAATAAATTTAGCGCTTCACGGACATGACGCAACCAAAACTAACCCCTTACCATGGCAGCGTCGTAAATGAACATCTTCTCCTGTGTTGGCACGTGCACGGTCTTCGGCCCAACTTCGCCTTTCAGGAATTTGTTCACGATCCGAATGTTCGCAAACGTCCCTCTCACCATGATTTCATCGTTGCCGCGCCTGCTTCCGTACGAATTGAAATCCTTGCGCTCCACTCCGCGATCCATCAGATACTTCGCAGCAGGACTGTCTTTGTTGATGTTGCCTGCCGGTGAGATGTGGTCGGTGGTGATACTGTCACCGAAATTCAACAGGCAGAACGCATCCTTCACGCTCATACCACCAGGGGGATCCTTGGACATGGTCTTGAAAAACGGAGGCTCGTGAACATATGTAGAGTTCGGATCCCACGCATACTGCGCTCCCGCAGGGACATCCAAGCCGTTCCACATTGTGTTGCCTTGTGTGATGGTTTGGTATGTCTCCTGAAACATCTCCGGTAGGACCGAGGTTGCCACCACCTGCGCAAACCATCACCCTTCAGTCCACGGAACGCAAGTAACTCTGCTCGCGAAGACTCAATCTTCACAGAGCTAAGCATGCTGCCATGCTGGGTTGGCCGGGCGAGAACACGCCCCGAGTAACCACCCCGGGCACACTATACCAGGGTACGCAGACCACACGGCTTAACCCCCCAGGCTTACCTCGGCAACCTCCTGGTTGGAAGGCCAAATGTCTCTCAAGAAGACGTTCTTCCCATCCTTGCCTACTCCGATGGGATCTTTCTCGAAGTCTATGTTCACCTGGCAACATCAAGTAGCACAAATCAGATACATTGAAGCGGCGTGCTCTCCTAAGCCTCAACGTTCTCTACGCAGACTGCCAAGCAACGCAACGCGAGCCATCCCCCATCGACACCCTGCCATTTGACCACAATAGAGAGTTCATGCTATCTTACCGTTCCAGCAAACGCGTACGCTACCACCAAAGGAGGCGACGCAAGGTAATTGGCACGAGTCAACGGATGAACACGTCCCTCAAAGTTCCGGTTGCCCGATAGCACAGCTGCAGCAACCATATCTGCACGACACACGGCACTACATCCGATCAGCAACAACTAGTATTCACACAACCCGCCGACCAATTAACGTATGCATTCCGCTACAATATAGCATCGAAGAGGCTGTCTGGTGAAGGGAGCGACGACGACGCTTCCAGTCTCAGAGTTCAAGCACAACACGTAAAGACCCACGCCAGCATAGAAAACTATCCAAAGCGCTCGCACCATTTGCTGCGATTGCTTCAGCGACGGCTTCGTGAACATCGCCTGAATTGCCGATGCAAGTTGTGCAACCATAGCCGACCAGACTAAACCCTTGCTTGTCGAGATACTTGTTCAATCCACTGCCACGATACAGAATATATGAGTAAACAAACAAACATCCGAGAACGTGTTGACAGGAACGCATCGTTTCCCACGACTCTCCATGGAGGTCTGTGAGAAGGGCAACAGACCAAGAACTACATGGTCTGACATCCCAAATCTCACCTTTTCTCCAAGTACTTGGTGACGACCCCTGAACCTGGTGCCAGGCTGGTTTTGACCCACGGCTTGACCTGTCGAAAAGCAACCCCTTAGAATGATGCAAACGAGCCGCAGCAATGAGCATCCACAAACGTCGTCATGCTTTTGTATACCATAGGGCACGCACCCCCAAATCATTGTATCCACCCCACAGATACAACATTCAACCTCGGCAACCACCCACAACTACTGCAAGAGTATCTGCATTGACTGGACCCCCGACTTCGGCAGATGCCAACCGTCTCATGGTTGTACAAAATCGACAACAACGTTTGATATGCCAGGCAGACCGCCACACGGAAACACTCCATTTATTGTGCTCAGCAGACTAACCTCCAGTCCAAGTTCCGTCGCTTTCTTTGCCACTAGGCCAGCCCCGAGCATTACGCTAGGATTCGACGTGTTGGTACAACTTGTAATGGCGGCAATGACTACGCTGCCGTGCCTCAACTCCGCAGGCTTTCCTTCATATGTGAACTTCGCAACCTTTTCCTGCTGATCTTTGGGAATGGCAAACCCCTGGGAGCCCAACAAAAAAGACACGTGGATTCAATATCCGCTCGCACATCACAGAAGCAAGTTCCCGAAAAAAACCGTGGCCAGCCACACCACAAACGGCATGAATTTCTTACCTTGAAGCCGACCTTGTTATCCAAACAACTTTGCCAATCCTGCTTCATGTCCTTGATCGCAACCCGATCATGCGGCCTGCGACCCACAACGCGAACAAGTCAATTGCTTCCACCGTCACCGCAAAAAGAGTGCCTTCCCATCAAGCACAGGCTGAACTTCCAGGGACTAGCACCAGCATATTACGTGCATGTCCAGCTATTTCAACCGGCCACAGTTGAACTACAAAAGAACGTCGTGCGGTCTCACGGCATCGGCCTCGGACATACTCAAATCTTTAGACCTCGACGGCTACTACGCACCTTTTCGGGCCAGAGATGCATGGCTCCACTGTGTCCAGATCCAACTCCAAGTAGGCTGAATAAGTGTTATCCTTTCGCGGCTGCATTGTGACAGGTCAAACACTCGGGCAGTCAATATCAAACAACCTAACCCACTCGAAGCTGTGACTGGCAAAACATATGAAGCGCACCTCCTAACGAACTGCTGAGAAGGTACCAACACGCTAGCAGCCAAAACAAACGGCAACACTTGGCAGCCGCTTTCAGCCACGATCAACGTCATGTACGTAGCGGATATCAGTCCCGAGAGCAATATAGTGCCCGGTGGACGGAAATAACCTTCTCATGGTCTATGAACAAGTTGTTCGCCCGCAGATAAGCTTCAATCTCTTCGACCTGATCAACCAAAATGCCCTCGTTAACTCTCGCTTGCAGGCAGATGCAGAAAATGGACGGAACGTTTGCAACGGATACCCAAAAAAACTGACAACCAATCACTACAACACCAGACACGTGTGACCCGCTAGTCGTGATCACCGCTCAGAGCTTAAAGGCGTCGGGCCCAACTCGACAAGAAGGTTTGAACCTTCCTAACAGACTCCAACAGCGCCTTGCCTCACCTTCTTCTCATCCCGTCCTGTCATCTTCAGATAATCCAGAGACACACGATCGACCGGAAAGAAACCCATGGTAGCACCGTACTCCGGGGACATATTCGCGATCGTTGCCCTGTCGGCCAGGGTCAGCTCCGACATCCCCTTTCCTGAACACGCACCGAAACCCTTCAATACCGTGCACAAAACTCGCAACCAACATCCAACCCGCTCTTCAACACGCCCAAGAAACCAACATACTGGAAGGAAAAACGAACTCGAATAAAATAAATAAATAAAACAATGCAGCAGAAGGTAAACAGGAAAACCGCGAGCAAAGAGAATCTGCTACAAGGACGACCACTTCTACATACCGTAGAACTCCACAAACTTCCCCACCACTCCAAACTTCCTCAGAATTTGAGTTACAGTCAACACTAGATCTGTGGCTGTCACTCCAGTCCGTAGCTTGCCATTCAGTTTGAACCCCACAACACCAGGCAAGACCATACTCATCGGCTGCAACACACACACTCACACAATTCATCAGTCAGTCACTCGACATCATCCCTGAATACTGCAGCATCGCGACTGCTTTGGCGATGCATTGACCCAAACACTAGTAACCGCCCCATACCCCCACTCACGCACTCCCCTTCGCAAACCCCCATCCCGTGGCCTACGACGCTCTTACTTGTCCAAGCATAGCGGCTTCGGCCTCGATTCCTCCCACTCCCCAACCCGCAACGCCGAGCCCATCGATCATGGTAGTGTGCGAATCTGTTCCCACAAGAGTGTCCGGATAGAGGATGCCGTTACTGTTGAACACAACTCGGGCCAGATACTCCAGGTTGACCTGCACAACCCGAACCATTCGTCAACTGCACCCCTGCAAGCTCCTCCTAAGCTAACCACCTCTCGCAAATTACAGATGAAATACGAACCTGGTGCACGATCCCGGACCCTGGTGGAACCACAAGCATGTTCTTGAAAGCTGTAGCTCCCCATTTCAGAAAACCAAATCGTTCCTTGTTGCGACTGAACTCCAACTCCATGTTTGCCTGGAGGGCGTTGGCAGAACGAGCAACATCAACCTGCACTGAGTGGTCAATGACCAAATCCACGGGTACCTGGTCCAATCAAGAGCAAACCAAACAGGTTACTTCTTTGTTGTGAGTCGGCGGTTTTGAAGCCCGCCGTGGCATTCCGCAGGTGTCTCTACAACGGTGTTGAACAGCTTGAAGCCGCAGCTTTCGAACGGAAGAACAGGTGAAACTAAACGCAAAGATAGGATGCAAGGGTTAGGGCAGCACACACCAAAGGATTGATCCTGTCCGGATCGCCGCCCAAGCGCGTGATCGCATCACGCATCGCGGCTAGATCGACTACTGCTGGTACTCCGGTGAAGTCCTGAGAACAACGACGAGTTTCAGTTTCGTAGAACTGACCAGCTAAATGTACATCAACAAGACCTGCAAAGGTACTTCCCTTCCAGCCAACTCTCCCTTTGTCTTCCACTGCGGTGCAGCGAACTCATCACGTGATGAAAGAGAACATGACTATCTTTGGACTTGCGAAATCAAAACACGTCCCAAACATGTCTACGGAGTAGCCGGCTGCATCAACAGAGCCTTCAACTCCGACCGTCAGAACAAGAGATATTTAGTACTGAAAACTAGACCTGTAGAATGACTCGTGCAGGCTTGAAGGGAATTTCGACTTGTTTGGGTGCAGTCTTCTCCCAATCCACAATCTTCTCGACGTCCTCCTTGGTGACCTGGAAGTTATCGCAGTTTCGAATTGCAGCCTCCAGCAGGTACCTAATAGAATAGGGCAGCGAGTCTGCGCACACAGCTACAATCTAAGGCTAGCAGAACAGGACACAGCAGAGTATCGCTACACAAAGTTGCGAATCACACACGGATGCAATTCCAGAGCTATGTTACTGCAGGTCTAACTCGGCCTCCCTGCACCGAAACTAACGTTCAAGCTTTCCAACAGAATCTGGTGACCAGCTAATCCACCCCACCTAATCAGGTCGAAGGAGTCCGTGCAATCCAACCAGCAAACATCACCCGCCATCAATGCAGTGTAGAAAAGGTCCTTAGTCCCGCGACTTACCAACCCTCGGATCGTTTAATTTCACAAGGCTGTAGAATTTTCCATAGCTGCCTCCATCAGGTTTCGGCAAATCAGTAATCAGACTAGAGAACGGATTCTCGGAAGCTGCAATGAAAACGACGACTGGTCAGTCCTCATGGGCAGCTAGACGCATTCAACATGCGTCATCGAAGCCAATGCAAATTTGTGAAAAAACTATCGATATCAATCGGGATGAAGATAATCATTTTATTGCACTGTCAAGATAGTGCACCCAGGGTGACAGAAATGACTCCGAATGACAAACGATCAATAATTATTTACATATTCCACAAAAATACGGGAATTGACAATGCGAAGGAGTGGTTTGTGACTAGAAATTTCAGAAGTGGAGTCTAATTGAGAACAAACTCATTTATTTAAGTTTTCAAAGAGCGAATCTTTCAACTTGTTAATGTGAAATTGTGTATTTAAAAAAGTAAAAAATAAAATAAATGTAGTGAGCTCAAAAAACACAAAGATACCTTGGGTAGAGGCCATCCTCGAGCCAGGCACGGTGGTCGTGGTGGGAACCATGGTTGGGGAGAGAGCTCGAGGACTAGATCGACCAACAGAAGCGACTGCTGCTCGGCATTCGTCAGCGGAGTAGGAAGCAGAAACTATAGTGCGAAACAATCTGGAACCTGCGGAATCCGGCGACAACCGGGGCTGAGAAGGAGTGGACCGGAAAGAGGGCACTCCTGAACGGATGGAGCCAGCTGAGGCAGCAGACGAAGCGGCACGATGGCCAAGGGAGAGAGGGAACTTGGAGGAGCACCCATGCTGACGCAGGGAACGACAAACATACATGAAGAGGGGCATGGTGAATGAGCGATCAGGCAGACGAGGAGGCAGGGGGAGACGCGACAGGCGCATGGAGGAGAGGAGGGGAGCACAGCATGAGCCGGCGGGGGGGGGGACAAAGCTTAGCGAGGAATTTGAGAGAGTGAGAAAGAGAGAGAGGGCCAGAGGAATTAGGGGAGCCTCCTCGGACACCAGTGGAGTACTCGGTGCAATGGAAGCGCAGTTCAATGCTGTAGGGTTGGCCAGCGGCACAATGTATAGTCGCGCAGGCGCGCCCGTGGTCTTCGCGTTGTGTGAGCGGCTTGCAACGCCCTTTCTTAAGTGGCAATGGTCAGTTCCCCTCTGCAATCCTTTCCATTTGTTCATCCATCCGCACGCGCTGTTCGGTTGGTTTCTGTTAGGGGAGTCAAAGATTCCATCCCCTCGTGACCGATCCAGTCACCCACCCACCCGTGCCTTCCATCACTTGTCTGTCCTGCCTTGTCGCATTTCTTTTAATTTTATGTTTTCCACGTTTGCTTTGGGCGTCAGTCGAAGACTTTGATCCTCTTCATGTCCAGGTTATTATTCCATCAGTCTCCCTCTACTCGTCTGTAGTTCCCAAGGTATCCCATGCTGGACTCGTCAATCCCTGCTGCCACATCCTTTTTACTTTGTTACTGTTGAGAATGTTTAGAAAGACACAAGAGTAATAGTAAGTAATACACACACACAAGAGTAGTAAGTCATACACACAAGAGGGTTTCTAAGAAGAGAGAGCTTCACACATGAAAATCTATTGATCTAGTTGTGTCTCGTACACAAGAAGAGAAAGGGGAGAGGATAAACAGTACTTCTCCACTAGATTCTAAATACTGTAGCTACAATATTTACTATAGTCTACAATAAATATTATGGAGAGCGCCGATTACATTTAATGATTTCAACACTCTTCATAATATTTACATAATATAAAATTTTTATAGAATTATGATCTATACTTTTCTGTGATCTTATAAGATCAACAATTGTTGCCTCATTAAAACCTTATCTAGGAAAATCTTATTGTATTTAAGGATAAAACCATAGATGAAGGAAAAAGAGTACATCATTTTTTTTAATTATTTAAAGAGCTCATTAACTTTTTTATTCAAGAAAAATAAGTCGCCGCATACCAATGCTATAAATAAGTTGACTATGGTTGCACAATGAGAGAGCTTTGGTGAAGAGATCAGCAAGGTTATTTATAGATTCAATTTTCTTAATTATAAGTGCTTGATCAGTAATCAAGTCAGGAATATAACTAAAATACTTTGAATCAATATGCTTTGTCTTGTTGCCTTTAATGAAACCAACTCGCATCTGTGTAATACAAGTATTATTATCTTTATGCAAGATAGTTGGAGAATCATCATATAAAAATCTATAGGTTGTTTGAATGAATTTATCAATTGATCGCAACCAAATACATTCTCGAGATGCTTTATGTAAGGCAATAATTTTTGCATGGTTGGATGAAGTTATAGTTATTGTTTATTTAACTAATTTCTATGATATTGTAGCTCCATGTTTTAAAAATACATATCATGTTTGAGATTTAGTTGTTGTAGTATCAGATTTATATCCTGTATCACAATATGTAAGCAATTTTGGATCTACAAATTGTGTGTAGTATAATTCCTAGTCTTCAGTACCTTTTAAATAACATAATAAATGTTTGATATCATTCCAATATCGTAGTATTGAACGTGCATTATGTCTTCCAAGAACACTAATTGCAAATGCAATATCTGGTCTTGTAGATGTAGCTTAATATAAAAGTGCTCCAACCGCTGCAAGGTATGGATATTGATCTCCCAATATTTCCTCCTCCTCCTTACATAGACGGTATGGATCATGACCATCACGACCACATCCAACTATTGATATGGACAATGGATAAGCATCAATCATATTAAATCTTCACAAGATTTGTCTAATATACGTTAGTTGGTAGAGAAAAATGCTACCATCTGTTAGATGCATAATCTGAAGACCAATGTAGAAAGTTATTTTTTCTAGCATTTTCATCTCAAATTCGCGTATAAGTAGGTTAGTAGCTGTAATACATGCACATGCAATGCCTACTAGGTTAAGATCATCAACATATACATTGATGATCACAAAACCAGTTTTGTCTCATTTGATAAACAAACAAGAGATTAATGGATCACTTACAAACTTATTTGTAATTAAATAATCTCGAAGACGTTGATACCACATGAGTCCACATTTTTTTAAACCATACAAGGCCTTACATAATTTAATACCACGATATTATCTAGAAGCGGGTCCATTTGGAGTTCCTATTTCTAAGTCAGGTGGTATTGAAGATTAGCAAGTTCTAACTTAGTTACTACCACATGAAGATTAATCATAGTAAGTTGTTAATAGTCAAAAAGCACCAAAAGATTAAAAGAAGTTACTATGGCGGCAGCTAGGGTTTTAAGGTGGCAGCTAGATTAAGATGAATTTAGATTTAGATCTAGAATGAAAGGATGAAGGTGACTCTGGATGAAGTCTATATACTTGGGATGTAAAATCCACCTATAAGTAAACGGTGTTGGAAGTAAGAGATATCTTTTTCCACACTTCTCTTAGACTACAATCCTTGTTGATGCTAAGTGTTTGTAGCTTTTAGACTTCTTTTCTTCAATAGGTTATGGGTCTACTCACATTTGCTTAAGTATTTTTTTTGAAGTTCTTTGAAGAAGTTTTCTAAGTTTGGAGTAGATCAAGTTGTTATTGCTAATGTTAGGCTTTAGAAGTATATAACTTTCAGATTCAGATCTAAATTTAGATCTTGGTTTGTTCTTACTTGTGATTAAGAGCATTTTGGTGTTGGTGTTTTGTTTTTTCACCTAAAGGCAAAGTTTGCATTGTGCTATTGCTGAAATAGATCCTTGGTGATCTAACTTTATAATTTCATGTCCTAAAGTTGTTGATTGTGCTTAAAAGGCCTCTTATAGTGTATAGAGGAGATTTATAAGCATAAGAGAGATATTAGAGTGGAAAATCAGATTTGAGATACTTAGATAAGTCATCAGACTTGTACAAAGTCTTAGAAGTGAAGTTGAGAGTGTTTTTGAGAGTAAAAATACTAATTTGTTTAAAAAGAAGGATTCTGTGATTCTAAGGTAGTAAAACCTTCTTGCTGATTTTGAGAGCATTAGGACTTCTTCTTACAATCTTTTTTAATACAACTCTTCTTTAGATATGGCTTCAAGTGAGTGTGAAGGATTGAGAGGTATTGAGATGTTTAGAGGTGACAATTTCTACTATTGAAAGTTAAAAATGGATCTTTTATTGGCATCTTTGGATCTTTGGGATATTGTAGATGAAAGTGAAGAGGATCTAAGCAAAGATGCTGATATGAAGGAGAAGAAGGAGTTCAAACATCGTGAAAAGAAGGCTTTGGATTAATTGCAACTAATGTAGATGAACCAAACTTCTCCTACATTATCTCTTGCAAAGGACCAGCGAAAGCATAGAAGACTCTTTGTAACATCTATGAGAGCCAAAACTTATCCAACATCATCTATACAAAGAGAAAGTTCTTCACTTGCAAGATGGAAGAAGGTGAAGACCTCATGGCTCATGTCAATAAGGTAAAGGCTCTTGGAAACCAACTAGCAATTGTTGACAAGCTTTTAGAAGAAAGTGATATTGTCATGACCTTGCTAATGAGCCTTCCCAAATCCTACAACTACCTTATTGTGGTATTGGAGTCGATCAAGCTAAAAGAGCTTACAATGGATTATGTGACAGCAAGACTTATCCATGAAGTAATCAAGAAGAAAGAAAAAAAAGCCCCAAAGTGAAGATTTAGCACTCTACTCACGTCAAGGTAAGGGTAACTATCCAAATCAATGAGGTAATGTCAAATCTTGCTTCATTTGTGGCAAAGTAGGCCATTTTGCTCGAAATTGCTACAAAGACAAATAGATGGAGAAGGAGAATGTAAATAGTGTGCAAGATGAGTTTGGAGGATAAGATTATGCATTCATGGCAACAAATGGAATCTCTATGGCTGCCATGTTAAGATGGATTAGAAATTCATGTTGTTCCAAGGATATGATACCTTATAAGTGTTTATTTGATACTTATGAGGCTATTCCAACATCAAACATTGTGTTGGTGGATAGTGGTACATGCAAAGCCATTGAAAATGGCTCTATTATGGTGAAGGTGGTTGTGAATGGATAAACCAATAGGATCAGATTCAAAAACATCCTTCATATGCCTGAGATGAAGCAAAACCTACTTTCCGTGAGTAAACTTGTAATAGAATGTTTTAAAGTTTAATTTGATATAAATGGATGTTTTGTAAGAACATTGAGTAGAGACAAGGTCTTCAAAGGCTTGAAAGAGGGAAATTTGTACTACCTCATTTGTAAGAAGGTGAATGGAGTGGATGTAGCCATATTTACTGAGTTTACATCAAACCAAGAGAAGTTGAATATATTGCATTGTCGCTTTGGCCATTTGAATGTGAAGAGCATGAGAGAGCTCAAGACTATGGTAAGTGGCTTAGATCTTAGCAATACAAGCCAAAATATAAAAAAACTTACATGTGAAGGATGCATACAAGGCAAACAACAAAGGGCCTCATTTCCAAGGAGTGTAGGAGCATGTGCTACCAAGTTGCTGGAGATTGTCCATTCAGATGTATGTGGACCTATGAAAAATACAAGTATTGGAGGATCAAGATATTTTTTCACTTTCATTGATGATTATTCAAGAAAGATTTGGATCTATATTCTTAAAGCCAAAAGTGAATGCTTTTGGAGGCTTAAGGAGTTTAAAGCACTTATTGAAAAACAAAGTGAATGCAAGATCAAGGTACTACATATGGACAATGGATGTGAGTATATGTCTAAGCAATTTGATGTTTATTTGAAGAATAAAGGAATTTCTAGATAAATCACAACTCCATACACTCCACGACAAAATGGTGTTGCTAAAAAGGAAAATCGAACCATTGTAGAGATAGCAAGGAGCATGCTTCATGTTCAAAACCTTGGCTATGATTTTTGGGTAGAAGTTGTGGTGAATGCAATGTTTACAAGAAATAGGTGTCCAACAAGTGATCTTGCATCAATGACACCACAAGAAGCTTGGAATGGAAGTCAACCTTGCATTTTCCATATGAGGACCTTTGGTTGCATTGCATATGTAAAAACACCAGATTGTATGAGGTCCAAACTTGATGCAAAAGGTACAAAGTGAGTGTTTCTTGGTTATTTTGAAGGTACTAAGGCATATAGGCTAATATGCTTGGAAATCAAGAAGATCATCAAAAGTCATGATGTTGAGTTTTTGGAGCACAAGATTGCTTGTGAGCACTTCAAAATGTGTCCAAGTGGGAATAATCGTGTGTTTGTGGACACATCTTTGAATTCAACAAAAAAACAAAAAGATGAAGACAATGAAGATGATGAAGATGAAAAGCCAAAGAAGGTTGAAAAGATAAAGGCTCCTACAATTACTAGGACCAGCAATGAAAGAAATGAAGATGTTAAAGATTGGAATGATGATAATGATGAAGAGTACAAACCATTGAGCAAAAAATGACAATGTTTAAGAGATAAGAAGATTGATAGAGTACAACAAGGTGAATATTCTTCTACAAGTGAAAGGAGATATCATTTGAGAGAAAGAAGACAATGTGGTAAATAGTGGAAGGATTATATCTTCCCTCAAGTAAGTGAAGAACATGCAAATGTTGTTCTTCTTGCTGATCCATTATCTTTGTGTGATGCTATGAAGTAAAAAGATGCAATCAAGTGGGAGAAGGCTATGGAAAGAGAGTACCAATCTCTTATGGACAATGGTATATGGGAATTGATACCTCTTCCAATATATCGATCTAGTGTTGGTTGTAAGTAGGTATTTAGGACTAAAAGAGATGCAATGGGTGTGGTGGTGAGGCATAAGGCAAGATTAATTGCCAAAGGATATTCACAAGTTTCTCGAATTGATTTCAATGAGACTTATGGACCCGTTGCCAAATTCACCACCATTTTCATATAGCAATTGGGCAGCAATGGATTTGGAAATATACCAAATGGATGTGAAGACGGCCTTTTTGAATGGAAAATTATAAGAAGACATCTACATGGACCAATCTCAAGGATTTGTAAAACAAGACAAAGAACATCTTGTATGTAAATTGAAGAAATCTTTGTATAGATTGAAACAATTACCAAGGACATAGTAACAACGAATTGACACCTTTTTTGTCAATGAAGGGTTTGTGAGGAATGAGGCTCATCATTCATTGTTTGTGATGCAATCTAGATAGTTCTTGCTAATTGTAATCCTTTATATTGATGATTTGATCATCTTCGCTAACAATATGGAAATGATGGAATAGATGAAGGCCAAATTGGAGAAGGTATATGAGATGAGTGTTTTGGAAGAGTTGCACTACTACTTGGAAGTAGAATTTGTAAGAGATCATGGTAACAAGACCATTACAATGAGCCAAATCAAATACATTAAAGAATTGTTGAAATGATTTAACATGGAGGAATGCAAGCCCATTTGAACACCTTTGGAAGTAAATTTGAAGTTGATGAAGCTCATGGATGAGAAGTTTATACAAGTTGAAAGTGAGATGCAAAGTGTTCTATACAAGACAGTAGTATGCTCATTCATATATGCAATAGTGGCCACAAGAGTGGATCTTGCATATGTAGTAAGTGTTGTAAGCCAATACATATCTAAGGCTAGACCAATGCATTGGATAATGTTAAAGAAGATATTGAGGTACTTAAAAGGTACAAAGGACTTCAAATTATGCTTTGGTGGTAAGAACATTGATTTGCAAGGTTATTATGATACAGATTAGATTGGAGATATAAATGATAGAAGATCTACAATAGGATCTGTCTTCTTCATTAGAGTGGGAGCCATTTCATAGAATTACAAGAAATAATCTACCAGTACAAGATCAACTATGGAGATAGAGTACATGGCAGCAAGTCATTGTGCAATGGAGGCATGTTGGATAAAGCAACTCTTAGAAGAAATTGATCTAGTGTAATTAGAAGCAACTCTAATTATGTGTTATAATCAAGGATGTCTTGCATTTGCTAAGAATCCAAAACACCACTCAAGGACCAAGTACATTGATGTTCAACATCATTTCATACTAGAAAAGTTTGAAGATGGAATAATAAGTATGAAGTATTGTGCTACAAATGGCATGCTTGCTGATGTGCTTATAAAGGCATTAGTGAAGGATAGATATCATGACTTGATTCAGAGAATAGAATTAAAAGCCTTTTGAAAATTAGAGAAAGTGGGAGTGTTGAAGATCAGCAAGTTCTTACTTAGTTACCACCATATGAAGATTAATCATAGTAAGTTGCTATTAGTCAAAAGGCACCAAAGGATTAAAAGAAGTTATTATGGCGATGGCTAGATTTTTAAGGTGGCGGCTAGGTTAAGATGAATTTAGATCTATATCTAGAATGGAAGAATGAAAGTGACTCTAGATGAAGTCTATGTACTTGGGATGTAAACTCCACCTAGAAGTAAAGGGTGTTGGAAGTAAGAGATATCTTTCTCCACACTTCTCTTAGACTACAATCCTTGTTGATGCTAAGTATTTGTAGCTTTTAGACTTCTTTTCTTGAATAGGTGGAACTTTCATATAAATATTTGTATTAAGAGAATCATATAGATATGCAGTTACTATATCCATTAGATGCATCTCAAGGGTAGCATGAACTGTCATTCCAATAATATATTGAAATATAATTGAATCCATGACTTGAGAATATGTGAATTCATAATCAATGCCAAATCGTTGAGTAAATCTTTGAGCAACAAGACGAGCTTTATAGCGGATTATTTGACCTCGAGCATCTCGCTTGCATATTAATACCATCTTATGTTCCACATGGCGAGATGTAAGAGTATCTACAATTGGACCAAAGACTTTTCTCTTATGCAAAGACGCATATTCCTCCTCAATAGCAATTTTTTTTATTTTGATGAATTAGAGCAATGCATCGCCTCCTTGATGGTTTGAGGTTCAAGATCATCTTCCTCCCAAAAAAAGGCTTCTATAATCATATATGCAAATGATTCATCTACTGTAATAGATGATTTGTTCCAAATATCATCTATAGCACAATACAGAATAGATAATTCTTCACTCAACTTGTTCTTATTCCTTCCAATTCCAAGATTGTTTTTCATAGGAATTGAAGGTATATTATGTATGGATATATCATCATGAATTGGTAGTCCCATAGGATGAGTGGCAATTTCTTGAGAAATAATACCAAGATAAGTCAATTTTATAGCTTTCTTCTTATGTGGTTGCTTATCTGGTCAACAAGTTCTTTAACTGTTGTTGTTATAACTTGAGGTATTGTAGTCAATGGCATGGCAATCTGAGCAAGTGCATTCTAAGCCTCATTAATAGGAACTCTTGTAATTCTAGGTGCATCATTGAAGCCATCAGGTATTTTATCTGCGATCCATTTTAGATGTAAAATCTTAGCAACTTCAATTTTTGCCAAAGATGTCATAGGATTGGAATTTATTATAAACGTTTTTGGTGCTTCAAATATGAGTACTTTATTTCTTTGTTGATTGGATATCCTTCCTTGAAGAGATGGAAATATATTTTCTTCAAAACAATAATTTTACAAACGTGCACATAATAATGTGCCAGTTGATGGATCAACAATACAAATAATGCTTGGTGAATCAAAACCAACATATATGCCTTCTTGTCGATGAGCTCCAATGGTATGTCATTGAAGTTCTGGTACTGAAATCCAAGCATGACAACCAAATACTTGTAAGTGAAATACATTTGGAATACGACCCCAAATGAATTCGTGTTGTGAAACAATTTTAAGAGAAGAAGGGCGGAGACGTATTAATGCCATTTTTGTCCATAATAGATAATTGTTTCCATCCACAATCAATGGTGGAAATAAAAGAGCTTGAAAATGTTGGGATGCATTGATAATAGTGGGAACCATAGTAGAAGCACTTGAAGATGTTGAAGCACTGATTATAAATAAATCTGTAAAGAAAATACAAGATCAAGTAGAAAAGTTGAGTAAAACGTACCTTAAAATATAAAGTCAAATAAATTGATAAACTTGAATTTGAAAAAAAAAAAAATATATATATATATATATATATATATATATTTATTTTATTTTATTTTATTTAACAAGGTTGTAGATTAAAGCAATAGAACAGCAGTAGGATGACGACAACAGGTAGCGATAGACAACAGTTGTAGGACGGTAGGGTGAGTAGCAACGACGAGTGGTAGCATCAGCAGCGATAAGGCGGCGATAGGGTAGGCGGCAATGGCAACTGCAATGACGATAGGGCAACAACGTCAATGGCAATAGTGGCGAGTTTGGCAGTAGTTTGGCAGCTCGACGACAACTTAGCCACAGGTGTGGAGTGCAGTGGAGAGCAAGTTGAGATGAAGTTGGGCTAGATAAAGTATTCTAAGCAAGCAGGGCAGAGAATGGAATAAGTACTCTAAGCAAGCAGCTAATGTGTGAGGGGCCATCAAGAAGAGTAGCAAGATCATGAAGGTGACATTGTGTAAGAATAACAACAGGTTTGAAAAGTCAAGTCTAGAGCAAAAAAAATTATGATAGTGTATAGAAGAGGGTCATGCTGATAACGTATTGAGAATGTTTAGAAAGGCACAAGAATAATAGTAAGTAATACACACACAAGAGTAGTAGTAAGTCATACATATAAGAGGGTTTTTAAGAAGAGAGAGCTTCACACATAAAAATCTATTGATGTGGATGTGTGTCGTATACAAGAAGAGAAAGATGAGAGGATAAACAATACTTTTCCACTAGACTCTAAATATTGTAGCTATAGTATTTACTACAATCTATAGTAAATATTATGGAGAGTGCCGGCTACATTTAATGATGTCAATAGTTACCACTATTGGAATGTTGCTCTAGTTGTTAGACCTTTTTTGTCTCATTCAAATAAAATTAACAACTAATTGCAAGTTTTACAGATTACATCGTGGTTCAGTAGCAAATCAAAATCTCCCATCTTTTGTTAGGGACATATTCATTAGAACTATCTAGAGAGAAGTTTCTAGAACCTTCTAGAAAACAAGCCTCTGGAACCTTCTAGAAGAGAAGCCTCTGGAACCTTTTAGAGAGAAGTTTCTAGAAGCTTCTAGAAAGGAAGTCTCTGGAACCTTCCAGAAGAGAAGTTTCTAGAAGCTTCTAGAAAGGAATCCCCTGGAACTTTCTAGAAGCTTCCTAGTTAATAGAAGTAGCTCGAGAAGTTTCTAAAACCTTCTAGAAAGAAAGCCTCTGGAACCTTCTAGAAGCTTCCTAGTTAATAGAAGTAGCTCAAGAAGCTTCCTAAGTAGGAGTATATATAGGGATCGAGGCTGAAGAGTTCTTCAGTCTCGACAACACATCTTTTGGAGTTCTAGCTATTCTTTCTGGTGTTGTTCTTGTACTCATTTGTTTAATTTAGTTCTGCCACTTCTTCTTGAACTTCTTGTTAGATTTTAAGTCTGTATTTTGTGTCCGTGACAATTTGTCGAGACTACACTAACTTGAGATATCAGAGCTAGTTCTTTCTTAGTAGAGTGTGGATTACCCCTCTACTTGAAGATATACTAGCATTTTTTAGAGGTTGCGGATTACCCTCCTCTAAACTGATACTTCTTCTGTTACAATATTGGAGTCTTATTCTTCTTGGAAAGAGTGGATTACCCCTCTTCTTGAAATTCTTAAGGCATTTTATAGGTTGTGGATTACCCTCCTATAAACCAATACTGCCTCTTATAGGGTCATTTTTGTCCTTCTTTTAGAATGGCCGGAGGTCAAGACATTAGTATGACAGAAAGTTCGGAGTCTAAGTTAGATGCTATTATGAATGCCCTCGCTATGTTATCACAAAGAACTGCAGAGATTGAAGGAGTGGTGGCAAGACCTCATAATGATGGAGTATCTGGGATAGCATGATCTAAACTACACCAGCCTCAAATTTCGGCACTTGAAGAAACAACTTTATCTCAAGTTCGACAAGAACCACTAGTTCTACAATATAAAGAGCCTCGAGTTAGCCTTCCAGATAAGTTTGATGGAACACGTTCCAAGTTTCGAGGATTCATCAATCAAATCAGGTTGATAATAGTTTTACAGCCCGAACGATATCCAACGGAGGAGTCACGTGTTGGACTTGTTGGAACCTTACTTACGGGACAAGCTCTATCTTTGTTTGCTCCTTTGTTTGAGAAACGATCATCCATATTAAACAACTTCGAAACCTTTTTGGAAGCATTTGCGGAAGCATTTGGTGAACACGATAAGGTTCGATGGGCTACAACAAAGATCCGGTCGCTACGACAAGGGATGCGTTCTACATCAGTCTATGCTTCGGATTTCAGGTAATTAGTATGCGACATCAATTGGGATGAAGAAGCGTTGATGAGTCAATTCTATTGGAGTTTAAGAGATGATGTGAAGGATTTGCTGTTAACTCTTCCTGATCCACGAACGCTCAATGAAGCCATTAGCCAAGCTGTGAAGTGCGATAATCGCCTATTCCAACGTCGCCAAGACGAACGCTCAAGACAACATACAATTCGCCATGCTCCAACTATGTCGGCAAGCGGTGTGAATTCGCATTCAGAGGTGGAAGACATGCAAATTAATGTGGTACGTATCAAATCTCTTACTATAGAAGAAATAAAGCGACGTATGGAGGAAAATTTATGCTTGTATTGCGGTGGAGAAGGCCACAAAGTCAAAAACTGCCCCAAAAAGCAAAATCGAGGCATAGTCAAGACTAGGGGAGTATTTGTTCAGGAAAACGAGGATGCCCAGCCATAGTAGGAACCGTGCGGCTGGACAATGAAATATCCCAACAACAATCAGGTTCCTTTCTTTCTGCCCAACCTGCACTTTGTTTTACAATCCCTCTGTTTATCGGCCCTCAAAAACTGAGAACCTTAGCACTACTAGACTCAGGAGCATCTGCTTGTTTTTTAGACGAAGAATTTGTAAAGCGTCATAAGATCCCTTTAGTACAAAAATCAAAACCTGTTCATGTTGAGGTCATAGATGGGCGACCTTTATTGTCTGGTAGCATCACCTATGAATCAAAACCTATAGAAGTAACGTTTAAAGACCATAGTAATCATATTATTTTTAATATTATTAGAACCCCATCAAATCCTATTATTCTTGGTCTTTCTTGGTTGGAAAAATACAATCCATTGATAGATTGGATGTTGCGGAAGATGACTTTTCCCACAAAACCACCCAAGAAAAAACCTAGTAAAAAACCTCGAAAAAAGAAATCCTTATTCATTGGAGCAAGAGCGTTTATAAGATCATCTAAGGAAGGCACTCCATTTGTCATTTATGCGGCTCCAACTACCGAGGAGAAGATCTCAATAGCAAGTATACCGGAGCAATATAAGGATTTTGAAGACGTGTTTCAAAAGAAGAACGCCGACATACTACCGGAACACCGACCATATGATTGTGCCATAGACTTGCAAGAAGGAGCACAACCACCTTTTGGTCCAATCTACAATCTATCGCAAACAGAGTTGGCAGAGTTGCGAAAGTACATCGACGAGAATCTAGCCAAGAACTTCATTCGTCATTCAAAATCATCAGATGGAGCACCCATCTTATTTGTGAAGAAGAAAGATGGATCATTATGGATGTGTGTGGACTTTCGAGGCCTCAACAAGGTAAAAAAGAAAAATCGTTACCCATTACCCTTGATTTCTAGTCTCTTAGAACAACTTGGACGTGTGAAGATCTTTACAAAAATTGATTTAAGGGGAGCTTATAATCTCGTACGAATCAAGGAAGGAGATGAATGGAAGACAGCATTCCGTACAAGGTATGGTCATTTCGAATATAATGTCATGCCTTTTGGTCTTACCAATGCTCCAGCGGTTTTCCAACATATGATGAATGACATCTTTCGAGAACACCTTGACGATTTTGTTGTCATCTACTTGGACAATATTCTAATATTCTCTAAAAACGAAGAAGAGCATGAAGAGCCTGTTGGTTTGGTCTTGGAGAAACTACGCAAGCGAGGACTATATGCCAAATTAGAAAAGTGTTTATTTCACCAGACGGAGATGGAATTTTTGGGGTTCATTGCGACTACAGAAGGTTTGAAGATGGATCCCAAGAAAGTAGAAGCAATCATGTCTTGGGAGGTTCCGAAGACGGTTAGAGACGTACAATGCTTTCTTGGTTTTGCTAACTTCTATCGGATCTTCACCAAGAATTATTCTTAAGTTGCTGCTCCTCTCACTCGATTAACATGCAAGGATAAGTTGAAATGGAGACCTTTGGCGGAGATGGCGCTTCAAGATTTGAAGACAACATTTACTACAGCTCCAATTTTGGTACATCTAGACTTTACAAAGGCCTTTTATTTAGAAACTTATGCTTCAGATTTTGCTTTGAGAGCTGTGCTTTCACAAATGAGTGAAGATAAGAAGCTCCATCCAGTTGCATTCTATTCTTGGAAGTTCTCTGCTGCTGAAATCAATTATGAGATCCACGATAAGGAACTTCTTGCTATAGTGGATTCTTTCGAAGAATGGCGTCACTTTCTTGAAGGAGCTGCACATCCAGTAACCGTATATACGGATCACAAGAATTTGGAGTATTTCATGATGGCTCGAGTTTTAAATCGGCGTCAAGCTCATTGGAATATGTCGCTATCTAGATTCGATTTTGTTATCACTTATCGACTTGGAAGGCAGCAAGGACTATCCGATGCTTTATCAAGGAGATTGTATCTTGCACAAAAGGCTGGAGAAGCAGCGTTTGTTCAACAATGTACAATGTTATTGAAGCCAGAGAGATTTCAACTTTGTGCTACTATTGTATCATTTGATGCTGACTTCCTAAACCAGGTACGTGCTATGACCATTAAAGATTCAATAGCCATTGATATCAAGCAACGTACCAATGACAAAAAGTTCAAGGTGGAGGGAGATCTTTTATACTTTGAAGAGTGATTGTACATTCCAAAAGGACTAGCATGACTCCGAGTTCTTCAATCTCGCCATGATTTTCCAACTGCGGGACATTTTGGATTCAACAAGACCTTGGAGCTTATTTCTCGAGATTTTTGGTGGTCCCAAATGTGGAAGGATGTGAAAGATTTTGTCCTCTCCTACGACATCTGTTCAAAATCTAAGAATCCTCGGCATCGCCCTTATGGACTTCTACAGCCATTGCCAATTCCACGTCGACCATGGTCTTCAATTTTTATGGACTTCATCACGGACTTGCCATCATCAAACTCATTTGACAGCATCTTTGTCGTGGTAGATCGGCTTACGAAGATGGCACACTTTGTTCCTCGTAAGGAGACATTGTCCAGTGAAGTCACAACAAGACTCTTTCTCGATAATGTGTATCGATATCATGGACTACCAGATGATATCATATCAGATCGAGGTACCTAGTTCATGTCAAAGTTTTGGAGCTCTCTCTTTGGGATATTGAAGGTGGATATCAAGCTTTCTTCAGCTTTTCATCCTCAAATTGATGGCCAAACGGAACGGGTGAACCAAGTCTTAGAGCAGTACTTACGATGCAGCATCAACTATCAGCAAGACGATTGGACTGCATATCTACCGCTAGCCGAGTTTGCATATAACAACACCCTCCATGTGTCGACTCAACAAACACCATTCTTTTCCAACTATGGGTATCATCCGAAGCTTGATTTATTGAGTCCGTCAACAAATAACAATCCAGCAGCTGAAGGATTTGCGAAGCAACTATCAGAGCTTCAAACTATGTTGAAGCTTCAATAACAATCCGCTCAAGAAACCTATAAGACGTCTGCAGATAGATTTTGGAATCCAGCACCTACTTTCAAAGTTGAAGACAAAGCCTGGCTTCTTCGACGAAATATCAAGACCAAGCGACCATGTGATAAGTTGGACTATCAAAGATTGGGACCATTTATCATCGAGAAGCAAATTAATCCAGTGGCATACCGGTTGGAGTTACCGGCTTCTATGAAGGTACATCCAGTCTTTCATGTTTCTTTGTTGGAGCCTTATCGAGAGTCATCTTTTCCTGGAAGAGTGCAATGTCCGCCACCTAGTATTGAAATCGAGAACCACGAAGAATACGAGGTTGAAAAGGTATTGGATTTACGGCGAAGGTAGGAAAAGTTAGAATATCTTGTTCATTGGTGCGGCTATGACATTAATGAGCGAACGTGGGAGCCAGCTGAAAATCTTGCAAATGCGCCACAAAAGGTACAGGAGTTTCATCAACGACATTCCGATAAACCTAAATCAATTTGATGATAGCTTCTTTCTGAAGCTTGTTCTCCTAACAATATAAGAAAAGGGGAGAGCACCAGCAAAATTCATAGTTGATGTAGTTATTTTCTCCAAGATAGATCGTAGTTTAGTCTTTTGATATAGATAGCCAAGAGATAGATATTATGCCAGTCAGAGTATCGCAACCGAGTAGCTCACGAAGGCGACCCCGAGATAAAGAACTACATGTACCACGACGACGACGGAGGATACCGAGTAATCGATCACTAGTGATCGTATTTGAGATCGAGCCTGCTTACGATGGTCAACTAGAAGGCGTGTTTGCAGGACAATTTCACAATGAAGACACGGAAGTTCATGCTTGGTCAGAAGTCGAAGGCTTGGGCCACTACCGTTGGCTTCAAGGGTCGATGAACCACTTGCCTCGTGAACAATAGTTGGAGTTCATAGCAGAAGTTATGCGACAGATCTTCATTTTCTTGCGTTGGTACTGATCAACAACATTGCTTCTCAGAGACCTCGAAGCTAAAGGAGGGAGTGATGTTAGGGACATATTCCTTAGAACTTTCTAGAGAGAAGTTTGTAGAACCTTTTAGAAAACAAGCCTCTGGAATCTTCTAGAAGAGAAGCCTCTGGAACCTATTAGAAGAGAAGCCTCTGGAACCTTTTAGAGAGAAGTTTCTAGAAGCTTCTAGAAAGGAAGTCTCTGAAACCTTCTAGAAGAGAAGTTTCTAGAAGCTTCTAGAAAGGAAGTCTCTGGAACTTTCTAGAAGCTTCCTAGTTAATAGAAGTAGCTCGAGAAGTTTCTAGAACCTTCTAAAAAGGAAGCCTTTGGAACCTTCTAGAAGCTTCCTAGTTAATAAAAGTAGCTCGAGAAGCTTCCTAAGTAGGAGTATATATAGGGATCAAGGCTGAAGAGTTCTTCAGTCTCGACAACACATCTCTTGGAGTTTTAGCTCACCTTTCTGGTGTTGTTCTTGTACTCATCTGTTTAATCTAGTTCTGCCACTTCTTCTTGAACTTCTTGTTAGATTTCAAGTTTGTATTTTGTATCCGTGACAACCAATGGCATAGTAGAAGTTATAGTAGGTCGACCAATTTGTTGACAAGGATCATAACATCGGATATATTGGTGTGCATCCATAAACATGGTTGGTCACCAATATCCAGCCATTAGAGCTTTATGAGCAATATTATCACCGGCAAAATGTCCTCCATAATTATCGAAATGGCATTCTTCCAATATAATACATACTTCACTTTGATAGATACATTGGCATAAAATTCTATCCTGTCCTTGTTTATATAAGGCATCACCAATTATTGTATTTGATGTACTTTTTAAAATCAAGTATTTCTTTAATTTCTTACTATATAGAGTTGAAAATATCTGAAATATGAAACACTGAATCAATTCACTATATTTGTATATAATCATGTTGACAGCAAATAACTGCACGTTAGAAAGTACATCATGGATAGATTTATTTCTCAACATATTGAAAAATTGAGATAAGTGATCCACATTGACATGTTTCTCACCTGGTCGAACATTAATAGTAAAATTAAATTTTTGAAGTAGTAATAATCATTGAGCAATTCATCCACTTAATTGAGGTTTATTAATCATATACTTTAGAGCATCATAATCGACATGAAATACAAATGGATAACCAAGCAGATAATGCTGAAATTTTTGGACAAAGTAAATCATTTCCAAGGCTTTCTATTCTGTAGTAGTATAATTTTGTTTGGTTGCAATCAATTGACGACTAGTAAAATATATTAAATGATCAAAATCATTATCATTTTTTTGATTCAATACCGATCCAATAGCAACATTGGATGCATCAATATAAACATGAAATAATTTCGTCCAATAAGGTATAACCAATACTAGTACAAACACCAATTTTCATTTCAATTCCTCAAAAATAATTGTATAGTCTTTAGTTCAAATTGGACTAGACCCATCCAATGATAGTTTCTTTAAGAGATTAATTAAAGGCTAACATGTAATTGCAAATGAATGAATAAATCATCAATAATAACTAATATGGCAGCCAAAACCATTAACGCTGGATATTGTCTCTAGCTTTGATAAAGTCGATATACTAATAACTTTATATGAGTCGATAGCAATACCAACTAATGAGACAATGTGTCTGAATAACTTACCAAACGGTATTCCAAATTGACATTTTTTCAAATTTACAGAGATCTCATAATGACCACAATAATCCAAACTTTTATCAAGACATTCTAAATGTTCGATCTTAGTACTAAATGTGTAAAAATTATCTAAAAATATCTCCATTAATAATTATAAATAATCTTAAAATGATTACATCATCTCTTCAAAAAGTGGCAAGGGCATTACATAACTCAAATGGCATCACTTTATAAGCAAATGTGCCCCAATCAAAAGTAAAAGTAGTCTTTAATTGATCTTTTTCTATAATTTTAACTTGATTGTAATCCAAAAATCCATTTGAGAAGGAATAGCATTCATATCTTGCTATTACGTCCAAGATACTATCCATAAAAGATAAAAGAAAATAATCCTTCTTAATAACTGTATTTAATTTATAAAAATCTTGACAAATTTTGATTTTCCTATTCTTCTTTGGCACCATTACAATTGATAAAACTCATTCACTATACGGGACTTGATAAATAAAATCCACATTTAAAAATTTGTCCAATTCCTCTATTATCATAAGAAAATATTTTGAATTAAGATGGTGTTGTCTTTAATGAAACGATATAGCATCCTCCTCCAAAGTAATCCAATACTTATAAACCTTGGCAGGAATACTTTTTAAGTCTGCATGCAACTAAGCAAAAGTAGATTTATGACTAAGAAGAATTCTTTTCAATTTTTCAACTTGATATCCATAATATCAGTGTATACCTTAATAACCTGTGGTGTTTCAATAGTACCTAAATTAATGGATTGGCACACAGGTTCTTAAACAACCTCCTGTTTGATTTTTTTTGTTGGCTCATAATCTTTCATACAATTTGATAGCTTAGAACTACACAACTCTATTCCCATTACACTGATATGATTTACATCAAAATTATTCATCCAATCAGCAATAGCATGATCAGAGTTTGTTGTATCTTCTTGATATACTAAATATTTACTTGGACCTCCACATTGGTAAACCACTCTATTCTACTTTGAGGTATTTTAAACTTTACCAAAGTACATTGTCTCTATAGCTTTGTCGCCTTCCTCAACGAATCGACTCTCATCTTTTGATGTAACCTCTGATCCTGGCAATTGAAATTCTCTATGATATTGCACTAGATATATTTGCAACACAATCTGGTCACTACCTTTTCCAATGGTCAATGTACCATAATCGTTATCATTCTTAGCTTTGGCTTGATATAACCATCATCCATCTTATAAAATTGGATATGATAATATAGAACTTTGTAAGGAAAAATTAATATAATCAATTTTGTACATAATTTTGGTGATTAAAGTATCAATACTGCATATGATATCCATTGATTTCATCCTATTATGATCTACCATTCTCAATACCAATGTTGTAGGTAGTAAATGTTTTAAATCCAAGTCCTCTATTGTATCAGCATTCATCAAATTGACACTAGAGCCACCATCTACTTAAACTCCAAAAATTAGAATACCATCAATTAATATACTAATAGTTTGTACCCCTAGATGAGGATTCAAATTAACTTCATGAATTTCTCTATTATGAGACCTATGTCTTATTAATAAGGCATTTAATGTAAAAAGATATTGAATGCTACTACCAAAAGTTGCTTTATTATGATAGAGGACTAAAGTACATCCAAATCTTTTAAAATATCATATGGTTCCATATTGAAAGTGATTTCCAATACCTTCTTTTATTTTATTGGTTTCCATTTTATTCTTTGAGATACTAAATCATTTTTTGTAGTTGAAATTACTATCTGTATATTCTTTGAGTTTATTTTCACCAAAAGTTCTTTTAATAGATAAGATATTTTATTTAGAATAGATTTTGGTAGAATTGGAAAATTAGTACTAGGAATCAAATTGAATTGCTTAGACGATTTGGGTCTCAATATTAGAATATTTTTTAGTATTGATATTGATTTTAAATTATCTATTAACAAATGGAATTGCTCCCCTACAATTGATTTACTTAATTCTTGAATTGGATCTTGTCCTTTTTGTTGACTCATATAAGCATTGTATTAACTACCTCAACCCAATGTACTAGAGATTCTTCATGAACACAACCTTTATCATCTGACTACTACCTCGAGTGCATCTGTTGATCTTAATTATTGAAACTAAATTGGACATTGCACTAATGATAAGTATGTCCAAATTGCTTACAATTTCCATATACTAGAGCATATTCATTACTAGCTCTTAAATTGGGACATTCACTAGCATAATATCCTATCTACGTGCAACAATAATATCGAAGTGGTCTTCTTCCAACTCCATCAGAAATATTGAATATTTCTACTAGTATATACTAGCCAGGGTTATTCTAGATTGGATAGATAAATGATTTCAGTTGATCAATTAATATTATAGAATCTAAAGTTGATTTCTGAATGGATGGATATTGAAAATATCCTTACTGACTTTATACAAAATCTTGAGCATTGGATCTACATTCTTGGTTATACTTGAAATTTTGAAAATTAAAAAAAATTCTATTTTGTTTATTTGAATGATTTCCACTCCAATCAAATCTATTTTTTGTTTGGACTTGATTAACATCCTATAAAGTTGGTTGAATTATGGTCTGATTACCAAACTATTGTTACTTTCATAAATTCCAATAATTGGTGGTGGCATGCTTACCTCCACAAAATATACATTGTATAGTCATATGGGGTGGTGAAGAACATTCCATTACCAAATGGCCTTATCCTTTATAATTACTACACCAAATATTGAGGCACATATTGGTTGGTTTATGCCTCATCTCCTCATTCTATGCCAAATTAAGAATCAATTTTTCCATCTTCTTTGTCAAAATTAACAACAAAGCCTCATTTGAACCTCTCGATACTAATTCATTAGATAACTCTTTTATAGGTACTGATTTTTGATATCAAGAGTATAAGAAATACAAGACTTCTATTGTTGTTGTACAGCCTACAATGGGATAGCATTAACTATTCTCTATAGATTTATACTAATATTAGTATCATAATCAATCATTCTTTGATAATTGTCCACTGCTTCATTTCAAGCTAGCATTTGATAATCTCCTTGAGATGAAATCATTGTGGCTCATGTGGTTAGAAATTGGTCATAATGACATGTTTTCCATATCTTTGTTTGATCAAGTAAAGAAGCAATAGTAGCTCATTGAACCTCCTTCATAAACATCTTCAATTCTCATAGATATAGTCTATTAACCAATACAAACAAAACAAATGATTCTAGGATTTGATTATTTGGCCATTTTTGAAGAATATCTGCTATTCGTTCATAATATGACTGCATCGCTTCTCCTAGTACCATTCTACTATTCATTAATCTTTCCTTGAGATATTCTTCAAATCCAATTGAACTAAAATGGGTTAAAAATGTATTTTTTAATGCCTCCTAATTAAGAAATTGGCCCACATGTTGGCGATTATACCATTCAAATGTTGTGTCTTTTAATATTGCTACCAGCCATCTCAATCAAATATCTTTAGTTCTACCATTATTGGCTACACATAAAATCAGGAATTGAGACAAATGTTAATCTGGATCTGCTTCTGGCAAACCTCTAAAAGTAGGTAATAGAGCTATGCTAGTTGTACAATCGCCCACTGTACCTATTTGAACTACAATTGGAACTGCTAGGCTCCTTGCTTCCATTGAAGATATCAATGTTCCACTTAATTTTCTTTTAAAATAATCACTATCTTCTCCGATTATCTTTTTTGGACTTTCAAACCTCTTCAATTTACTATTATTATTTACAAATAATTTTATTGATTGAATTGGGGGTGAAAATGATGGATTTTGAAACACTCTAAATTGGCCCTTATTGGTAAGCAATTTGTGCCATTTTGAAGAACCACTATTGCTAGAATGGCCTGTACTCGCTATTGAGAAAGAACCCAATGGAGTACCCAATTCTTTTGTACCTCCTTCACTTTCAATTAATGGGCTTAAAAAATATGCTGGATTGTTGACAAAATTTTTTGTAAATGTTCTTGGCAGTTTTTTTAATAATATATATGATTAAAATATTAATGGTTTGTCAAGTTCTTGATATGCTTCGATATGCCAACAGGCATGCAACCATGGTTTAATTCAATTCTATCAATGCTTCTTTTTTAGATTTCGTTCTTGCACTCTCCTTTGTCTTCCTTTCAATCGGTGTATTTTTCTCAATGCAATATTCTCATTCTTATTAACCATAATCTTTCATCATATACTACTGAAATTGCTTTCCATCTCCACTTTAACTACATATTCAGCTTCACTTTCAAACCAACACTAATTTTGTAATTTCTTCATACAACATCTGCAACTACACGTTTGGTAGTTAATTCCTAATATTCAATACTATTATTAATTGCCAACAGTGGCACCAAAATATAATTATCATTTTACTTAATCCAAACTAATATAATCAAAATAAACATGTATAAAAGAATTCAAATATAAGAAAAGACTATCCGCATAAGTTTACACGTTGAGGTCATACAATTAATTGTCTCTTGATCAACTAAAAACACCTAAGAATGCTACATTGTCCTCCGCATTCTATCAAATATTACAATCGATAATTCCATCTTCACATTTATTGTCTCTTCTCTTCTCCTAATTTATGACAACAATATGTAATACTACACTATCTTGAAAGATAGCATACAATCACTCCATAATCCAATCATTGGAATCCTCTATATTTAACAGTCATTCTTCCTACACTTCTTTACACAAATCTAGACTCCAAAGACTCCTTCTCAAACCTCAATATTATAATTCTCCCATTCATATCCATTTTTCACCAATACTTCCAATTATCCACTTATAATTCTCCATTTTATTCATCCACAATAAATTCCATACTCCATATACAATATTAAATCTCTTTTTCATTCCAAAATTTTACTTCACATTATTCAGAAACTATTCATTACTCTTCAACTACAAAGAAACAAAGAAGTAGCATTAAGCTTATCCCGGCTCATAACTATCATAGTTTGGCCCCTTCTACTTCTTCCTCAACCTACTTATACTTATCTCGAAATGCCAACCACTATACAATACAATGATAATTATTTTTTTTTTATTGAATCATCCATCATGGTTTTTAAACTATTCATTCATCAATTTACTATCTTCTCTTAACTTTACATACTATTTATTATAAAACAAAAAAATCCTACCCATTATATAGTAGGATTTAGAGAGAGTTAGCAAGTGTTGATTGAAATCAAGGTTTATATTGGTAACTTGGGATTTATGCAATGAAATCAGGATTAATACTCTTAGCTAGTTCGTAAAAATTAGTATCGCATCTACAGTTCAAATTTTGAAAATGCTTAGATAATTAGGTATTTTAAGTATATGTAAAATTTTGTGGTAATCCAATAGTACAATTGGGAGATATTTGGATATTGATACAAGTACATAACAAAAGTTGGCAATTTGGAGTTGGATAGGGTTTCTATAATATCTAAAGATCTATTAGTCAAATCAAGGTGAAATTTGGCATAATATTGAAAGACTTGAAGATCAAGCTAAAAAAAAATTTTGAGTCAAAGTTAAAAATTAGAGAAGGAGAAATCACTACTGGGATTTTTGCTTCACTTTTCAAGTTGGTGGCCGAGTGACATCAATGCAATTTTTGGAGGTTTTCTCAAAATTTCTAAGTTAGATTGGACTAAAAATTCTTGAACATATGGAAGACTTATATTAAAAATTGCAAGCAAAATTTCACATCAAGTAGATGATCAGATTAGAAGTTACAACTTGTCAAAGCTTACTGATTAGGATTGGGACTTACAAGAAAAATCTAAATTACTTAAATATGAAAGTAACAAGATAATTGAGGTTTATGTATAAACGAGTGTGAGTCATCAAATTGACTCATTTATTATTTTAGGATAAAAATATGTATTTAGAATGCTTTAAATTTCAATATATAGTAAGTGATGTAGAAATCCTTAGAGAAATAGAAAATTAAAATGTTAGTAGTAGAAATGGAGTCTTAGTAAGTCTTAGAGGTAATTATCTACATTAGTTTAGTATTTTTATTCTTTATTGAATAGTAAGAATTATTTATTAAGAACAATATTTATATTGGTCTTCTATCTATATGTACTACTTATAAAAACTATAAATGTTAGTAGTTAGAAGAAGCATGAGAAAGAACCTCATGTCATTTTAGTTATTGGTATAAAAAAAAAATAGGATTTATAGTGGATTTAAATTAATTTTTATTATTATCAAAAATCACCAAGATAAAAAAATATAGCCTTAGATAGATATTATTATTATAGAAATATTATAGAATTTTTCAGAATTTATTTAAAATTTTATTTAGAATTTTTTTAGGAATTTTTAGAGCAATTTTTAAGATCTTGGTAAAAATGAGTTTTACCACTTTGGGAGCCTTCATGAAGAAATAGAGGAAGATTTTGAAGGCTTCGTGAGGTTCCTAGGCTAATTGGATATTTTTTAATACAATAGTGAGGTCAAAATTATAAAAATGTTGGTCCTTCTAGTAGAAAATAGGAGGACCAACAGCTAGTGTAGTCTTTATAGGAAGGGAAATGCGTAAGTCCCATATAGGTTGTAGCACCTTGAAGGTAGTTAGGAGGATAAGACTAAAGCTTTGTGGCCTCTCTAAAACACCCATATATACTACATGTATTAGTAGTTAGTTGGCGAAGTTCGAATCCTTGATCTATAAGCAAATTACCTTTGAGATAAAATATTTTCACTTCACTTTTTAATTATTTACTTCATATCTTTAAAACTTCATAACTTACTCATAGTAATTCGGATTTATATTTTTTTTATATCATTGGAAATAAAATAAAATTAAATATCTAAAAATATACTTTTTATTTTTTTAATTTTATTTTTATTGAATGAAAACATAGTGAATGGATTGTGACTTAGTTTTAGGTGTTGTAATTGCTTCATGTCATTTATTTCAATTGCTTTGTGGTTGTTCTTTTTTTATTCTTGTTATTTGCTTACTTCACTTCATACCACCAATTACAAGCAACTCTTAATTGAGGCCATCTTGTAACTAGGGTTGAGAAGTAAAAATTTACACTGATAATGAAGCTACTAAGAAGAGTGTTTTTTAGCACTTTTGAATTGATATTTGGATTATATTCTTCTCATATGGGTGAAACCTATTAGGATTTCTTAGATGTTTGTGAAACACAACTTCACCTTCTACAACTAGGTACCTGGTGCATTCTCAAGTAAAACAACATGTAATATGATATTGTATATAGAAATTACAAGAATATTGAGTACTTCATATCAGTACATATTTTGAATCATTGCCAAGCTTATTGAAGCATGTTTTTATTAAGATTTGATTTCAAGTTCAGATTTTGATCTAAAAAATAATAAAATTTATTGAATGCTCTTTTTAGACATTCTTATCTTCGACCAAAATAAGAAGATGTATCTTTTGATCAATAAAAAATAATTGTCTTGAAGCCGAAGCATCTTTGCTATTAAGCAATAAACTCAATATTAACTATTGATTCAACCTTTTTTAAGTAAATTCAATTAAATATGTCTTCTAATTTTTTTGTTTATAATATCAAAAATATTTCTTTTAAATCTCATAATACTTTTAAGTTCAAGTTTAAAAATAACCTAATCTATTTTGAGGGACAAGTTTATATTTTACAAAGTAAGATATAATTACGTTTTTTTTTTAGTTCATCATGACTTTTCACCATCCAGACATTTTTAATACAATAAGACTTTGAAGCTAATATTGAAAGATTTTTAGTGGCGTCAAATATAAAAGATAGTCAAAGACTTTTTAGAACCATGTGATATTTGTTCAAGATCCAAAACTCCTCACTATTGATTTTATGGACTTCTTCAATCATTACCTATTCCAAAATAACCATAGTCTTTTGTTTCTATAGATTTTATCACAAAACTTCTAGTTTCATATTTGTATAATTCTATATTTGTGATAGTAGATTATTTTACTAAGATAGCACATTTTGTATCACATACAAAATCTATCATAAGTGAAGAAATAGCTAAGCTTTTTCTTAACAATATTTATTGTTATCATGGATTATCTAAAGATATTCTATCAAATAGGAGAACTCAATTTATATCAAGATTCTAAAGGTGGATATAAAGCTCTCTTTGACTTTTTATCTTCAAATTCATAGACAAAAAAAATTGGTGAATCAATTTTAAGAGCAATATTTAGTGTATACTATCAATTATCATCAAGATGATTAGACAATTCTTTTGCTATTGGCAGAGTTTACATTGTCTTAATGTAATATGACTATATAGTGAAAATATCATCAAAATTAAATTTCTAATTAAATATCTAATTATCTTGGTTCAATAATAATTTAAGATATTTAATCATGGCTTTTACAAAAGCCTCTTAGTTTATTTTCTTGTCTTAATAGTTAGTAGAATGAAGGTTGGTTAGTAATTTTATCTTCAAGGATATAGAGACTCTTTTATTGCCTTAGAACGACCATATTTTAGTAAAATCAGATTAAAAGAGATAAATAATTGACATGGTTGATACTAAGATTAAGTTGAGAATAAGATTGGGCTAAAATATCCTTAAGATAGGTTAAATTAATACCCAGAGATTGACCGATTGTGAGACATGGTCGAAATTAAACTTCTGGTGACTAAAACAACCACTTAGGACAAAATAGGATTTTATTCAAAGAATAGAAATCACGATTCAAGAGCTAGCTTAGACCTTCTTCCAAAAATATAAGGCTTGTTTTTATAGGATTTTTTTGGACTTAGAAATTATTATTCAAAATCAAGATTTATATTGACAACTTAGAATTTATGCAATATAATTAGAGATAACACTCTCAGCTAGATTGTGAAATTGGTATCACATCTACAATTCAAAATTTGAAAGTACTTGGTTGATTGGGTGTGCTAAGTGTGTGAAAAAATTTGTAAAAATCTAATAGTGTGATTAGGAGATATTTGGATTTTGGTACAAGAGGATATCAGAAGTTGGCAGTTTGGGATTAGATAGAGTTTCTATGATATCTATAGATCTACTAATTGGATTAAGGTAAAATTTAGTAAGGTGTTAGAAGACTTGAAGATCAAGCTATACACTAATTTTGACTTCAAGTCAATTGTTGGAGAAGGAGAAATCACTGCTAGTATATTTGTATCAACTTTTAAATTAGCAACCAAGTAACATTAGTGTAGTTTTTGGGCGTTTTTTTACAATTTAAAAGTTAGATTGAAGTAAATTCTTTTTGAACACATAGAAGACTTATAATGGTATTTGGAATCAAAAAAATTCTTAAAATGGATGGTTAGATTAGGAGCTACAACTTCCTAAAGCTTGTTTATTAGGATTAAGGTTTACAAAAAAAATACAAAATTGCCTAATTATGAAAGTAAGAAGGCAATTGGAGTTTATGTATAGTTGAGATTATTAAAAAGAATTTTTTTGAGCACTTTGTATTGAATTTAAGCACTTTTAAATTAAAATTCAAATTATATTTTTCTTATAAGGATGAAACATATTAAGATTCTTGGATACTTATAAAACACAATTCCACCTTCCACAGCTATATGCCTAGTACATTACCAAACAAGATGACACATAATACAACAACATATAATAATTCAATACACTCTTTTACTCAATAAATACCTTTCTTTGTCAATTATGATTATCTTCTATAACTTGATATTTTTGACTTTTCAAAAGTTGATAATCCTAAGATACAAGATTTGGCAAATCTTTTGTTAGAATTACATGCAACAATGAAGACACAATTAAAGAAAGCTTAAGAATTAAAAAAGATCAATGCAATTGCTTATTGTAAAAAATAATAATAATTTGACGTGAATAACAAGATATAACTATTTTGTCACAATATTAAGACTATTTGTTTTAGTGATAAGTTGGACTATCATAGGCTTTGACCTTTTCTTATTTGTGAATAAGCAAATTGTGTTTCTTTTTGCTTACATCTATTATATTCCATGTATCTCTTCTTGAGTCATATAAGATAATAAATATCTTAAAAAGAAGACAAAAACCACTTCCTCCCATAAAAGTAAATAATAAATAAGAATTTGAAATAAAAGAAGTCTTAGATTCAAGGTGATGCCAAAATAGGTTAGAATATCTTATTCATTATTGTAGATATAATATTTGTGAATGCACATGGAAGCCACCAAAGAATCTTATAAATATAGCAAAGAAGATTGAGCTTTTTCATTGACAACATCTATCAAAACTAAGATGAAAAATTACAAGATCCATGAAAGATGATAACCGCTCTTTATAGAATTTATTCTTAGAAGGGAAGATAATATCACAAACATATATACTTACTCTAATATTTACTTATATGATTAAGTAGAATTAATCAAAAATAGATTTATTTTATAATATTTTTCAGAGAAGCTTTCTAAAAGCTTCATAGATGTTGTTTGACTTTCCATGTATTTGTAGTTGATTGATAGATTAGAAACTTGATCAAGAAATGAACCACATATTAATAGCTTACATAATAAGTTAACTATGTAGTATCTACATAGAAAAATTACCTTACAAGTTAAGATATGTGTCTTGCAAAGTCAACACGTTTTGGACGTCTTATAGAATATTGCCATGTAGCTCCTAATTAAGAATATATATGGAGGTAAGAGTGAAGCCTTCTTCACTCTTATTAATGTCTTTCTAATCCATAGTCTTATTTTAAGACTTTTTAGTCTTCTTGTCTTTGGTAATAGCCATTGTATTTTAATATTATATCATCTTTAAGTAATGTTTTAGTCTTTTTGAGTGACACAAGAGTATACTGATGTTTTTTTCTTTTAAGATTCATGGCTTTGATACCTTACATTCTAGTTCACATTAGTATTAGTCTATATGGATCTATAAATAAAAGATAAGATATAATAAAAAATATAAAAATAAAATATAAAAATCTATTTAAAATTATAAATTTGGCATTGTTGTATTATATGTATTCTTGTTTGAGAATGCATTGAGCACCTAATTGTAGAAGGTAAGTAAAAATACAACAACAATTCTATCAAGTCTACTAAAATCTTTAATAAACTTTAAGTAAATTTTAATAATTCTAATAAAATTCTAATTAATTCAAAATAAATTTAAAAGATATTATAAAAGAAATTAAAAAAAAATCCTAAATTAACGTTAAAGAAAATAAGAAGAAATCTTAAAGAAATATAAAAATATTTTTTTTAAATAATAATAATCTTAAAAGAACATTAAAATAGAAATTTTTTTAAAAAATAACAAATCTTAAAAATATATTAAAAATATAATTTATAAATAAATATTATATAAATTTTAATCAAATCCTAATTTAATCTTAATTAAAATCTTAATGAATCTTAACCAAATTTTAAGTCAAATCCTAATTTAAATCTTAATTAAAATTCTAATAGACCATAAACAAATCCTAAATCAAATGCTAATGAAATCTTAATGAAATCCTAAATCTTAGATCAATCTAAATAAATTCTAATAAAATCTTAATAAAATCTTAGATATTAGACTAATTTTAATGAATCCTAATAAAATCCTAATGAAATCCTAAATCCTAGACCAATCTTAATGAATCCTAATGAATCCTAATAAAATCCTAATAAAATCCTAAATCCTAGATTAATCTTAATGAATCCTAATAAAACCTAGATGAATCCTAGACAAATCCTAATTAATTTTTAGTCAAATTCAAATCATATATTAGCTAAATCCTAATAAAACTTAAATAAAATTCTAAATTCTAATCAAATCTTTGATCCTAAATCAATCCTAATCAATCATTAATCAAATCTTAAATCTTAATCAAATTTCTTAACAATTCTATAGTAGATTAAAAATTCAAAAAAAAATAATTGAACCATTAATTTTGACTGAAACTTTACACACCTTGTAAAAACTAAGTTAACAAAAAATAAATTTTTTTTGAAGAAGATCACACATTCCAAATAGATGATATATCCAAAAATCTGTTTAGATATTGGCCTACCTCCTTTTCCAAGCTTAATACCAATCTCTCCAAGGAAAAATCTCTTAATTCCACTATTAAAAACCTCTTAAAATTCACATATATGTTAAACATCAAGTCTACTACTTACATGCACAAAATTTCATTTCAATCCGATTGACAAATTGCTGATGATCTTAAAAACCTTCACTAATCTTTAAAATCTCATTTTTGAAACTCCAATCTACTTGAACTTTAATAACCTTCAATCTAACCATTTGATTATGTTCAAATTTATAGCATGCAATAAAAAAAATATAATCACAAACAAAAAAATTATCACTTGTAGATATACTACAGAATTCATAAAATTATTTCAAATATATATTTTTTTTATTTTACAAAACTAAATTCACCAAAAACAACTTTGATTTTGTAAAGCTCTTATAAAGTCATTATAAAATCAAATTATCCAAAACTAACACATAAAAAAAACCTATAAAGTCTTATAAAAAATCTTACTCTTTAATTTGCAAGTATGATTGCTCATTTTACTTATTCCAAATTAATCTAATGGGAATAAATCCATATAGGAGGATTCGAATATGGGGAATGACTAGTTGCTTAAGCATTCATGTTAGGGTCACACAATCAATTACCTCCTGGAATCACTGGAATTCTTCACATAGAACTGCCATTCACATTACAATGTTTCATACAAACACAGACTCATTCTCTCTGCTGAACTACAATCAGATTTCAGCATTCAATCTTTCTTCTTCTCAAATAATACCAATCACATTTCCATTCCATAATTCACCTCACAATATTCGGAAACTCTCAATCCTCTTATTCAAAGAAAATAACAAATAAAAGAAAAGAGGTAGCATTAAGCTTACCCCGGCTCACACTATCACAACGATGGCACCTTAATTAACTTCTTCAACTCTTATATACTTTCCCTTGATTCTCCAAATTCTAACTGTGATTTTGTAATTAATTACTTTTAAGAACTAAATCATTCATCTATTTTCTTGAATTTCCTATTATATGGACTATTAATATATTTTACCAATATCTTTCAAAAACGAATTAATATCTATTCTACATAGCCCCACTCATATCTGTGCAGCGTCCTCGTAAACACTCAATTGATACCTATCTAAAAATTATCTAACAAAACTCTACAAAGTTACTAATTTCTCTGGCCCACCTAATTAATCATTTGCTGCATTATCGAATGTAAGCTCAACCGAATCTGGTTCCAATTGCACATCTTCTTCTTCATCCAGTCTATGGACTCTTTCCTCAACTGGTTTGATAGATCTTCATTATACACACCAAATACACGGACTTGAGTATCCAGTTTCAAGATCTCGACATCTCGAAGTTCTAATTGTTGTTGCTGCTGACTCATCCATTCTAGAATATCTTCAATTGACACTTGTAACTGGCTCCTCATTGTTAATTCTTAACTAGAATTACTACTCTCGAAATTACAAGAAATATAAAAAATGGCTTTCCAGCCAACCCAAAACAACACCACAAAATGACTTTAATTGGTGCCCCACTCCTATTCTTTTACTACTTGGTGATAATGACAACATGTTATCCATACTGTCCATGAAAGATAATGGAAAGTAATCTTTGTTGGTGACCGCATTTAACTTTCAAAAATCTTGACATATCCTGATTTTTCCATTTTTCTTCAGCACCATCACGATTAGCAATACCCATGCACTATGCAGAACAGGATAAACAAAATCCACGTTGAGAAGTTTATCCAATTTCCCTTTCACTAAAAGGAAATATTTTGGGTTAAGCCGGTGTTGTCTTTGACGAGCTGGCGTAACACCCTCTTTCAAAATAATTTGGTGCTCACACACGTCAACTAGAATCCCTTTCAAATCTGCATACGACCATGCAAAGGTAGATTTGTGATGGACAAAAAATTGTTCCCAAGCATCTAATTCTGTACCGATAATACCGACATATATTTTAATTAGCTGTGGCATTTTGTTGGTGCCTAGGTTAATGAATTGACACACAGGGTCTTCAACAACCTTTGATTTAATTGTCTTCTCCTCATCTGAATATCTTGTATTATTCGACATATGGGAACCACCCAAATCTAGTTCCAATGTACTGACTCTATTGACTGCAAAATTTTTCATCCATTTGGCAGTAGCATGATCCAAGTTAGTCGCATCCTCTTGATGCAATAAATATTTGCCAAGACCTCTACATTGATAGACTCCTGCCTTTGCTGTTGAAGTGTTTTGTCTTACTCCAAATTGTGGTGAACCTATAGCACCGGCATCTTTCTCAATCGATTGATTCTCGTTGTTCGATGTAAATTCTGATTTTGGCAATTGAGATTCTCCATGATATTGTACCGGATACATCTATAGAACAATCTGGTCCTGGCCTTTTCCAATTGTCAATGTGCCTCGGCTCCAATCGTTCTTAGCTTTGGCTTGATAAAGCCAAGGTCTGCCCAATAAAATGAGATATGATAACGTAGAACTCTGTAATTGGAATACAATATAATTGATTTTTTATATCAATCTCGTGATTTTAGTGGCAATATTTTGTAAGATTCCCATTGGCTTTACCCGACTATGATTTGTCATTCGTAAGATCAATGTCGTAGGTAGTAATTGTTTTAAATCCAAGTCCTCCATTGTATCCACATTCATTAAATTCACACCGGAGCAACCATCGACTTGTACCGGTGGAATTAAAATGCCATCGATTATTGGTGCTCCCAAATCTGGATTTAAATTAACTTCATGATTTTTTTTAGTATGGGATCTTTATTGTATTACCGCTGAATTCAATATAGATCGACATTCCGGTGCTATAGCCAAAAGTTGCTTCATTGTAATTGAAGGCTGAATAACATCCAAATCCTTCAGAATGTCGTAGGGTTCCATATTGAGAGTAATTCTCAATGCTCTTTTGCGTTTCATTGGTTTCGATTTTACTTCGTTTGGTAGTAATTCCTTCTTCGCGATTGGGATTGCTGCTGATAACTTCATCAATTTTTCTACCACTAAAGGTTCTTTTAATGCATAAGATCTTTTATTGGGGTGTACAGATATTGGTAGTTGGTCAATTGGGATTATTCTTGATGGTCTCATCAAATTCGCACGTAGAACCAAATTAGGTTCCTCAGTCTGTTGAGGTCTCAATATTGGGATATGTTTGAATATTGATATTGGTTTATTTAGCCCCATAGACAGCGCTACTTGCTTTCCTTCAATTGGTTCATCCAAGTCATGAATTGGATTCTTGTCTTTTTGTTGGCCTCTAGTAAGCACTGCATTCACCACCTTGACACGATGTATTGGTGAGTCTCATTGAACAAGACCTTTGTCCTCCGTCGGTTGGTTTGTTTGTATTTGCTGGTCCCGATTATTATAATTAAAGGATGCATTGCACTGCTGATAAGTATGTCCAAATTGCTTACAATTTCCACATATTGGAGCATAGTCATCACTAGCCCTTAGATTAGGACATTCACTCGCATAATGTCCAATTTATCTGCAACGATAGCAATGAAGTGGTCTCCTGCTAGCTCCTTCAGGGATATTGGGTGTCTCTACTAGTATATAACGGCTAGGTCTGTTTCATGTCGGATGAGTAAAGGATCCTGATTGATCCATTGTTAGTGTAGACTCTGGCATTGGCTTCATCATGGATAGATATTGATGGTATCTTGGTTAATTCATCGCTAATCTGTGCGTATTGGATATACCTTCTTGGTGAAATTTAGAATTTAGAAAATTGGAATAGTTCTTGTTTTGTTTATTCGCTCGATTTTCATTTTAGCCAAACCTATTTCCCGTTTGCACTTGATTGATGTCCCATTGGGTTGGTTGAGTCATTATATTGTTACAAAGTTGTTGTTGCTTCCGTAAATTCCAACAGTTGGTGGTAATATGCTTGCCCCCACAAAAGATACATTGTACAATTATTTAGGGAGGTGAAGGACATTCTATTACTAAATGACCTTGCCCCTTACAATTGCTACACCAGACATTGGTCCTAATATTGATAGGCTTTTGTCTCTTCTCCTTATCTTTGGCCATATTGACGGCCATTTCTTCGATTTTCTTCATCAAATTTAATAACAAGGTTTCATTGGAATCTTTTAGGGCTGGCATTATTGGTATCTCTACCGTAATTAACGCTTATTATTGATACAAAAAATATGGAGCATGTGCTGTTGTCACATTTGGTGGTATAGCTTACAATGGAGTGACATTAATTGGCCCCTGAATATTGGTATTGGAATTGGCCCCTATTTCTAACATCCATGGATAACTATCCACTAATTCATTCCAAGTCAGATTTTGATATTTACCTTGAACTGGAATCATCGTGGCTCCCGTAGTTAAAAATTGATCATAATGGCATTCCTTCCAAACCTTGGCTCTATTAAAAGACGAAGCCACCATAATGGTTTGAACTTCCTTTACAAACATTTTTAGCTCTGGTGGGTGCAAACCATTAATTAATATGGATAAGATAAATGCCTCCGGTATTTGGTGATTTGGCCACTTACTGAGTATATCAACTACTTGGCCATAGTACGATTCCATCGCCTCTGCTAGGATCATTTTGCTATTTATTAACCCTTCTTGAAGGCGATCCTCAAAACCAATTGGCCAAAAATGAGATAAAAATATATTCTTCAATGCTTTCCAATTCGGAAATTGATCCACTTGTTGGCGGTTGTACCATTCAAATGCTGTGTCTTTTAAGGTTGCTGGTAGCCATCGCAACCAAATATCTTCAGTTTTGCCATTATTAGCTACACGTGCTATAAGAAACTGAGACAAATGTTGATCGGGATCCGCACCCGCAATCCTCGAAAAGTAGGTAGTGGCATGACACTAGTCATACGATCACCTACTGCATCCATTTGAACTGCAATCGAAACGACTGATCCTCCTGATGCCATTGAATTTCTTTTTCTGCCAAACTCCATTTTAAAATAATCTCTGCTTTCCCTTATTCTAATTTTCAAGCTCTCAGTGCTCCTCGATTTACTGTTATTTTTTGCAAATAGTTTTATTGGTTGAATTACAGGTGAAAACGTCAAATTTTGAAATACAATATAGTTATCTTTATTGGCGACCAATTTGTGTCAATTTGAAGAGCGACTATTGCTCGTTTTAGCGGTACCCCCTATTGAAAAAATATCCAATGGAGTATCAAATTCTTCTACGCCTCCTTCTCTTTCAATTAACGGCCTTAAGATTTCCACTGGAATGTTAACAAAATTTCTCGCGAATGTTCTTGGCAGTTTTTCTAACGGTACATATGATTGTAAAATTAACAGTCTGTCCAGTTCTTGATATGTTCGCAATTTATAAGTTTGTATTGACACTATGAATGTTGATAAAGTAATTATAGTAGTTATGATAAAATAACTTGTTGCCATACTATTGTATAATAATATAATTATATAGTAAAAAATAAAAATAAAAATAAAATAGATTTTATTATAAAAGAGCCTAGTAAAAAGATGTAGTAGAAAAATAATGATAAATTATAGAAAGGGATTAAAATTTTTAGTTTTGATGCTATTTTTTATAGAAGAAACTTCTACTTAATTTGTAGTGGTATAAATGAGTCAAATCAAAGTCAATAAGATAAGAAATTATTATAGACATATTTAAAAGAGAATTAAAAATATATTAAAATAAAACTTATTTTAAATTATCAAAAATTGATACCTAAAGACGATTGGATGTTATTTAGCCTTCAATTACAATGAAGCAACTTTTGGCTATAGTACTAGAATGTCGATCTATATTGAATTCAGCGATAATACAATAAAGATTCCATACTAAAAAAATCATGAAGTTAATTTAAATCCAGATTCGGAAGCACCAACAATCGATGGCATTTTAAATCCACGGATACAAGTCAATGGTGGCTCTGGTGTGAATTTAATGAATGCGGATACAATGGAGGACTTAGATCTAAAGCAATTACTACCTACGACATTGATCTTGCGAATGACAAATCATAGTCGGGTAAAGCCAATGGAAATCTTACAAAATATTGCTACTAAAATCGTGAGATTGATATACAAAATTGATTATATTGTATTCTAATTACAGAGTTCTACGTTATCATATACCATTTTATTGGGCAGACCTTGGCTTTATCAAGCCAAAGCTAAGAACGATTGGGGCCGAGGCACATTGACAATTAGAAAAGGCCGGGGACCAGATTGTTCTATAGATATATCCGGTACAATATCATGGAGAATCTCAATTGCCAGAATCAGAATTTACATCAAACAACAAGAATCAATCAATTGAGGAAGATGCTGATGCTATAGGTTCACCACAATTTGGGGTAAGACAAAACACTTCAACAACAAAGGCAGGAGTCTATCAATGTGGAGGTCTCGGTGAATATTTACTGCATCAAGACGATGCAACTAACTTGGATCATGCTATTGCTGAATGGATGAAAAATTTTGCAGTCAATAGAGTCAGCACATTGGAACTATATATGTAAAATCAGAATTTACATCGAACAACGAGAATCAATCGATTGAGAAAGATGCCGGTACTATAGGTTCACCACAATTTGGAGTAAGACAAAACACTTCAACAGCAAAGGCAGGAGTCTATCAATGTAGAGGTCTCGACAAATATTTATTGCATCAAGAGGATGCGACTAACTTGGATCATGCTATTGCCAAATGGATGAAAAATTTTGCAGTCAATAGAGTCAGTACATTGGAACTAGATTTGGGTGGTTCCCATATGTCGAATAATACAAGATATTCAGATGAGGAGAAGACAATTAAATCAAAGGTTGTTGAAGACCCTGTGTGTCAATTCATTAACCTAGGCACCAACAAAATGCCACAGCTAATTAAAATATATGTCGGTATTATCGGTACAGAATTAGATGCTTGGGAACAATTTTTTGTCCATCACAAATCTACCTTTGCATGGTCGTATGCAGATTTGAAAGGGATTCTAGTTGACGTGTGTGAGCACCAAATTATTTTGAAAGAGGGTGTTACGCCAGCTCGTCAAAGACAACACCGGCTTAACCCAAAATATTCCCTTTTAGTGAAAGAGGAATTGGATAAACTTCTCAACGTGGATTTTATTTATCTTGTTCTGCATAGTGCATGGGTGTCGCCAATAATGATGGTACTAAAGAAGAATGGAAAAATCAGGATATATCAAGATTTCTAGAAACTTAATGTGGCCACCAACAAAGATTACTTTCCATTACCTTTCACGAATAGTATGGGTAACATGTTGTCATTATCACCAAGTAGTAAAAGAATAGGAGTAGGGCACCAGTTAAAGTCATTTTGTGGTATTTTTTTGGGTTGGCTAGAGTGCCATTTTCTTGTATTTCTTGTATTTTCAAGAATAGTAGTTCTAGTTAAGAATAAACAGTGAAGAGCCGGTCACAAGTGTCAATTGAAGATATTCCAAAATGGATGAGTCAGCAGCAATAACAATTGGAACTTCGAGATGTCGAGATCTTGAAACTGGATGCTCAAGTCCGTGTATTTGGTGTGTATAATGAAGATCTATCAAACCAGTTGAGGAAAGAGTCCATAGACTGAAAGAAGAAGAAGATGTGCAATTGGAACTAGATTTAGTCGAACCTACATTCAATAATGCAGCAAATGATTAATTAGGTGGATCAGAGGAACTAATAACTTTGTGGAGATTTGTTAAGTAGTTTTTAGATAGGTATCAATTGAGTGTTTGCGAGGACGCTGCACAGATAGGAGTGAAGCTATGTAGAATAGATATTAATTTATTTTTGAAAGATATTGGTAAAATATATTAATAGTGCATATAATAGGAAATTCAGGAAAATAGATGAGTGATTTAATTCTTAAAAGCGGTTAATTACAAAATTACGGTTAGAATTTGGAGAATCAGGGGAAAGTATATAGGAGTTGTAGAAGTTAATCAAGGTGCCATCACTGTGATAGTTGTGAGCCGGAGTAAGCTTGGTGCTACCTCTTTTCTTTTGTTTGTTATTTTTTTTGAATAAGAGGATTGAGAGTTTCTGAATATTGTGAGGTAAATTATAGAATGGAAATGTGATTGGTATTATTTGAGAAGAAGAAAGATTGAATGCTGAAATCTGATTGTAGTTCAGGAGAGAGAATGAGTCTGTGTTTGTGTGAAACATTGTAATGTGAATGGCAGTTCTATGTGAAGAATTCCAGTGATTGAAATGAGGGTAGTTGTGTGCTGAAAGCTGTGAAGGCACAGTATTACATTTAGAGATTATGAGGGTGAATATATTGGTAGAAATAGCAGTTATTGGTATGACTGAATTATTGTAAGGAAGAAACCGTTAAGTTGAAGGAGGAGATTATAGTTTCCTTGTGTGTTTAGATATTGGAAATAGAGACAATACATTCATGAGGTAATTGATTGTGTGATCCTAACGTGAACGCTTAAGCAACTAGTCATTCTCCATGTTCGAATCCTCCTATACGGGTTTATTTCCATTAGATTAATTTGAAATAAGTGAAACGAGCAATCACAAGTAGTGACTAAGAAGTTTATATCTTCTGACCTGATGAGACTTCTAAAGAGATGAAGCTACATTAGATTAATTGAAGTAGATCCAAAAGAATTAGGTTAGATTAGAATTAGATCCATTATGGATCAGATTTTAAATTTGTAGAATTAAGGTTTGAAGTAGATGATAAATTATAGATAAAGTTTGATTGAAATTGGATCAATTTTTATTCATAGATGGAAAGATATTTGTGGATGAAAATTCATTCATAGATAGAAATATTTTTTAGATGAATTTTAAATTTTAGAAGATATTTAATACTAGATAATTTTTTTTAAAAAATAAAATAAAAATAAAAATAAAATAAAAATCTTAAAATCCTATAGACTTTAATTAAATCATATAAAAAATTACCTTTGAAGTGTAAGTTTTTATTGAATTATTTCAGTATATTATGTTATTTTTGTAGTATATATAAGTATTTTTTTATTAATTAAGATCATTAAGAATTTAAGATGAAGTAAAAATTAATTTTAATAATTAAATTAAAAGCCAATTAATAACTATGAATTAGAGTGGACTTTCAACTAGTGAAGGTTAATTTTACTTCACATTTTGGTACATTTTTTAGAAGTATTATTTTATAAGTCTTAGGCTTTCTTGAAAGATAATTTTTTTATTAATTATATTTTTTAATTTTTTTATCTTATATTAATAAAATCTTCTAGTATTATAATAGATTGTTATTGTATAGAAACTCCAAGTAAAAAAAGAGCTTGAAGGAATTTAGGACAAAGTAGAAAAAAAACTTAGTCATAGACTTAGGATTATTTTAAGAATTAGAATTAGACTAGAATTAAATAAGGGTCTTTATTAATAGAAGAGGTCTTCTTTCAATTTGGTCATCACTTCTCTTCCTTGTCAATTTCTTGTTGAAGGCCCATCTCTAATAGTAGAAGGATTTAATCACCTTCTCCACTTGTAATACCTCTCTTATTCACAAGTGTAATATAGAAAAGAATTCTCCAAAAACTTCAAGAGTATTTCACCATCAATTCAAGAAAAGTTTTGAAAAAAATAAAAAAATAAAAAATAGTAGTGAAAAAAATTTAAATAAATAAAATAAGAAAAAATATTTAAAATTAAAAAGCTAAATTCTAAAGTAAGTTCTTTTGAGATAATTAATTAAGATTTATAATTTATTATTAAATTAACATAAGCTATAAGTTAAAAATTAAAGGGCTTGAAGAAGAAAGTTAATACTTGGAGAGTAAAAATTCAAGTTTTTTAAGATTTGTCAATTATTTCAATTATTCAAATTTTAATGCATACACTTAAAGGAAGAAATAGGAAATTAGGTGAAAGAACTTAAGAAGAAGAAATAGAAGAAGTAATTATCTATTCTTTTTTTTAAGACTTAAGTATAGTAGAATAAAATAGAATCTTTATATTTGATCCTATCTTTAGATTTAGCTCAATGAATTAATGGAATTTTTTAGAATTTTCTTTTGGTGATTTGTTAATGAGTGATAAGAAAGTTGGTAATTTAATTAAGAGAGTTTTTTCAAAATAGTTTGATATATATAAGGAGTTCTTTTATTTAGTATATTTTATCATTAACTAAGTAGCAAATAATTTCTTAATTACATTGGTGTAAAAGATGAAATAAAAAAGAGAGCTCAAGCTTCTTATTGGCAACCAAATATCTTTGTATTAAATATTGCTTACGATCACTTCTACACAAAGTCATTCCATATAATTTTCTAAGAGAAAAAAAGCCTTGCTTGAGGTGATACTCAAATAAGCATTCTTCTTTTAGATTATTTTTGTTGGATTTCTCTTCTTTTTTGAAAGGAATTTTTTAATCGAATGCATGATGATAAATAAAAAATATTAAAAAATTAAATTCCATAGTTACTTGGTTTGACTTGATTTAATCATTGTTTAATTTTTAGAAATGACATTATGATTGTAGAAGTTTAATGCTTTACTCTATTAGGTTTCATGAACTCATATTAATATAAACTTTAGAAAATCCAAAATCTTTAAGAATTATTAGACTCCCTTTGCCAAATATTAGGGGCCAACTTGTGAATTTGATTTAAAAACGCCTCAAAATCTATTCAAAAAATTTGAAAACTTTTCCTTAAAAGACCTTCAAGAAGATTCAAAAAATGTGTTATCAAATCCTTTGATAGATATTAAAAGTAACTCAAATTAAGGGAGTATTCATTCACCTTGATCACAAGTGATAATTTATCCAAATATAATAGAAAAAAAAAAAAAAAAAAAAAAAAAAAACTACTACCCATATCAATAAATTCCTTGGATGAACTAAAAAATTTACCTATTTGACTTTAAGAGGAACTTAGTGTTGTTCCTATACCTCTTAATATTTCTATCTTTAAAGGTATAAGGGATAAAGATCCTTTGGCCTATGTAGAGTATTTCATAAAAATACTCACAATGTGTTTAATAAAAAATGGCTATTATTATTTAATATGATTTCTAACTACATTAAAAGAAAGGTCATATAAATGATATCACAACCACTCTTCTAATACCTTTTTAAGTTGGAATATGATCCAATATTCTTTTCTAAAATATTTCCGGCCTAAAGTAGGACAAAACTAAATCTTAATTACTTTATTTTTTCTTAGATAAGGAAAGGATGAAGATATTATATCCTATATTTAGCTTTTTTAATTAATAATGATAAGATTCATAAGAAACTTCATCATTGATGACATCGTAAAATATTTTTTTATTCAAAGATTTGCTAAAGAAGAAATGATAAAAAAAAATCTTCTATGTTTACTTTAAAGATCTTATAGTAGCTAAAAATACAGCAAAGGAAGTAAAATAAATAAATAAAGAGAATCAAAGATTGTGTATTTTGATTCTATCTATTAGGGAATTCTATCCAATTGAATTAATTATCAATATATTCCATTAAATCTTAATCAAAGTCAAAATCTTTTTAACTAATTAAACCATATCAAGGATTTCAAGACATGTAATTTGTATCTGAATTCATAGGATAGTTGGAAGAGATTCAAAATTTCTTACAACTTAATTTCAATCAAATCTTTTCTCTTGAATTGAATTTAATAATCTTTGAAAAAATCAATTAAAAATAAAAAACTTATTTGTAGTATCAATTCTTGCAGTAATGACTAGATTTAGAGTTGCATCTTTATATATCCATCAAGAAGAAGAAAATCATGCCTTAAAAAGTCCATCTTGCTTTTTAATTTTAAAATAAGTTATGAGGGACTCAATTAAGATAATTCAAAATAGTATTATCAAATTTGTAAGATTTCACCTTTGATAGAAGAATTATCCTTTCAAAATCCTAAAATTAAGTATAATCCAAGTCTTAATCTGAAGAACCATAGTTGAGAAGGTTCCAAATTTTTCACTTATAAAATCCCTTAATACAAGGATGTGGAAGAATCTAATATATGAGAGTATAACTTATGGAATGATTTTAACAAGTTAAAGACTAATACCACATTTTTTTAACTATTGGATATTTTTTTAATGATTAGAAAGGCATTAAAAAATTATATTTTCATGAGATACCAAAGAAGGCTTAAGGTTATTAAAATGATTGCCTATATTAAATGAAGTGAAGTGAAAGCAATAAAAATTGAAATTTTATCAAGGACATGAATTTCAAAGAAAGAAATCCTCAGTATACTCTTATGTCATTCAAAAGAATTAAATAGTCATTCATAGATGATATAGTATTAAACTAAAATGGCTATTATTGAAGAAAAGAAGATTAAAAAGACTTAAGACTAGAATGGCATTGACAAAAGTAAAGAAGGCTTCATTCTTGCCTCTATATATGCTTTCAACTAGGAGCTACATGGTAATGTCCTATAGGACTTCCAAAACATATTGACTTTGCAAGACACATATCTTAACTTTTAAGGCAAGTTTTTTATATATACACTACATAGTTAGCTTGTTTTACAAGCTATCAATACATGATAAACTTGTTAACTAAGTTTCTAATCTATTAATCAATTACAAATATATATATATATATATATATATATATATATATATAAAGTCAAAGCAATATTTATAAAGCTTCCAAAAAGCTTTTATAAAAAATATTATAAATTAAACATATTTTTATTTATTTCTACTTAATCAAATAGGTAAATATTGGAATAAATATGAATGTCCGTGATAAGTTTTTATTGTAGAAAAAATAATTTCTTATACTATTATAGATGACAAAAGTTGTTTAAATATTATGCTCTTTTAAACTATAGAAAAATTAGAATTGAATGTGACTAGCCTATTTTTAATTGTTATCAAGATGGAAAATCAAAGCCCATCTATCCAAGTGGGCCAAATATAAAATTGTAAGACTTGGATTGAAAGAAAAAAATATGCTTTGACATACTATATCATTTGGATACATATGTCAAAGGATTTTTTTTTCTTATTACTAGGTAGGCTATAGTTGATAGATTTAGAAGCTATAGTTAATTAGAAAATAAACAAGCCTCATATCATGTTTGATCCTTGGAAGAATAGAATCAAATAGATCATAGATTAATTAAATAGAATAAAACAATTAAAAGACTTGGATGAATTCAAAAAAGAAAAAAAATCTTTTAATAAAAACCATAAGATGAAGGTTCTAAAATTTAGAAGTCTAGTAATATTATAAGATGCTCAAAAATTGGATTTCCTTGGCAAAATTAATGCTCTTTGATTAAGTCAGTATTTCATTTAAGAAGTTTTTGAAAACAAATTTTTACAATTAGAACCATCAAATGGTGAATTATTTCCAATAAGGACATTGGAGAATAATTGTAAGAAATATAAAGTATAAAAAAATCATCTTATAAAAAAAAATATATATATATATATATACTCTCTATTTACCTAAATGAGTAATGATCTAGCTAAATAACTTATTTAAACTTGATTTTTATCAAAAAAAATGTGGATCTTAATTAATCAAGAAGGCTAGAATAATTCTTTATATGGTCTTAGTTCTATTAGAATATTATCTCTTCTACTTAGTTGAAGGTAATGAATCCTATGCAAAAGAAAAAAGAAAAAAGAAAAAAGAAAAACTTTATTTTATAGTATTTAGAGATAATTTGGAATAAGTTAGCATCTTCAAATTATTAGATAGTTGGGCAGAAAATTAGTTATACAAGAAGTGACTTGGATTTGAATCCAATTTATATAGGCAATTATCTATATGAACTAGTGTTAGAGTAAGAAAGTAACCAATTTGTGCAACCTAGAGGATGTGTAGACTTTATGACTTCTAGTCTCAATTCTTCTCCTTAAAAGAGAATTACATAGTATTAACTTTTAGATTTTTTTGCTTCCAAGTATTTTATTTTTCTTCCCTTCTTTATTGTTCTACCTCTTTTGTTTTGTCTCTTTTCTTATCTCATAGAATTACTTCACTTAGCTCAATAAGAAGACTATATTTTTTAATAGTCTTTTTATTTCAAAAAAAATAGCAATGAAAGATAGGAATAAACTTAATACCAACTACAATCTTTCCTAAGACCATTTTATTTTGGTTTTTTAGAACTACTTCTCTTAGTTCTATTATATTATAACTAATAAGACTAACTTTAGATAAAGACCTGCCTATGAAGTAAAAGTTTTGGATTCTCTATTTCTTCAAGTTGTCCCAGATGGTCGCCATATGTGAGTCATATAGTTGACTTACTTATGTGTTTAGTACAAAAATATACTTATAGTGCTTAAAATCACCAATCTAGTGAACCAATATAGAGATTTTGAGATAAAAAGCAAAAAATAGGATTTCAATATAAGACTAGGTTCCTTGTAGAATTTTTCTTAAAAAAGAGTTTTAAAATAAATATTTTTTCTTTAATTTAGCTAATATATATGTAGGATTTTTTTAATATAATAATTTATTATTAATAAAGGTTTAATCGACTGGGAGCTAAAATAGAATCCTTAATTCAAAAAAATCCAAAAAAACATCAAAAAATCAAAAAATCAAAAAAAAGAGGAGAAGAAAAGAAGGAAAAAAGAAAAGAAAAGAAAAGGAAGACAATCAAAAAGGCGAGAGGCTGCCCCTGAATGGCGGCAGCCTTTCTGCTGATAGGAGTCGGGGCCGCCCAGGACTCCCACTCTCTTGGTTCCGTTTTTTTTTCCTCTTCACAATTCACGAGCTCTGGGCTCTCCGAAACTGGTTTTTGTTCTCCTTCGCATTGCGATGCAGCACTTCTTTGTTCTCTCCTTTTTTTTTTTGTTTTTTTTTCCTTGCGGCGTCTCGGCTATTTTTGACGTGTGTGCTCCTTCATCGAGGGCATTTTGGATATGCTTCCATGTTCCTGTCGACTACGTGCGGTGATTTGTCCTCCTGCGCGGTAGAGTTCTTGGGGTGCTCTCAGGTGGCGTCTCATTTTTTTCTCAAACTGTATGTGCGGCGGCATCGTCGTCAATATCTGATCAGTAGCTGCGGATTGGCAAAGTGGTTGCTTCGCTAGTAGGGATCAAACTGAGCACATCTAGTATGAGCACTTCTCTTCCTAGATGGATCTAAGTGGCGAACAATGGCAACATTCTAAATTGTTTATCAAACTTCAAACGGGGCAGTAGTAGCAAACACTTAGTGCAAGAAGGTGAAGCAAATTCAGCAAACAATAGGTAGGAGAAGGTGAGTTGTGCTGCCAAAGACTGGAGTGCAGAAAAGCCTTGGCATCATTTCATTGTTGCAGTTTGAGGCATAGTAGAGCGAAGGACGCTCTTGGTTACGGTTGGATGATCCTGATTACAATGTTCAAGTATTAAACTTTGCATCTTGGGGTCTCATAATTTTGTGAAATCATGGAGACATTTGCTGATGTCTTTTCGTTGTTCTGTGACAAGGGTTGCACTGCTGTAGAGTAGTCAAATTGCTTGATGTAGATGAGGTATTGTTAGTGAGGTTTTCCTTCTCGTATTACCGTCTTGGCTTGTATGCAGGATTGATAGTAGAACTCCGTAAGGCCCAGATCAATACTTAGGATTTTAAAATAAAAATAAAAATACTTGACCTTGTGCTTTGGCTCACATTGGTGTTAATCTATATAGATCTATAAACAAAAGATTAAATAAATAAATAAATAAAAATCAAAGTTGCAAGCTTGGCGTGGCAGCAAGGTGTTTTGTCATAACTGCTATAGCTGCTGTGTTGACGCAGTGTCGATTCGAACTTAAAAATCGCCACCATTGCGAGTTGGAGTGTAAAATTGGTAGATTTATTCGTGCATTGGGCACCTTGTTATATTGAATGACGCAAGTATTTTCATCTTCATGTTGGTTGCTGAAATCTGACATATGGACGACGGCGGCAAGCTCGTTCTGCAACTTCCAATGAAAGGAGTGGGCTTGCAATCGACAATGGCAAGCTCATTCATCAAGTGGTGACTAGAGAATCAACATCTTCTGACCTGGTGAGACTCCCGGACGGATGAAGCTACATTAGGTCGATTGAAGTAGATCTGGAAGAATTAGGTTAGATTAGAATTAGGTCCGTTGTGGATGAGATTTTAAATTGGTTGAATTAAGGTTTGAAGTAGATGATAAATTATGGATGAAGGTTGATTGAAATTGGATGGATTCTCACTTGTGGATGAAAACTCATACTTGGACGAAAATACATTCATTAGATGAATTTTGAATTTTGGATGATAATTAATACTAGATAAAAAAAATTAAAAATTAAAAATTCTATAGACTTAAATTAAATCATATAATTTTTTTTTTTCAAATGTGAATTTTTGTTGAGTTATTTGAGTGCATTATGTTGTTTTTGTGGTGTGTGTGAGTGTTTTTTTATTAGTTAAGAGCATCAAGAATTTAAGATGAAGTAGAAGATAACTTAAGTAATTAAATTGGAAGCCAATTAATAGTTGTAAATTAGAATAGACTACCAACTAATAAGAGTTTAATTTTCTTTATATTTATATTTAGGTATTTTGTTTAAAATTATACTATTAAACTTGTGACATAGGAAGCACTTATAATTATCTATGTCCTTTATAAAGGATCTACAAAGAAGTACCTCCAAGTAACTTATTGCATTATACAAATTCATTGAATTTTATACTTATATAGCAAAAAACAACACTGCACTTGCAAATTGAACTTTTGTGCATACATGTTAGTTGTAATAAACTCACTACTTATCATTTTAAGAGGGATTTTCATTATTATTTATATTAGATCAAGAATTATTTATATTTTCTTTCTAATAATAATATGCTATGTTATAATTGATGTTTAGAGTTACAAAAGTTATCGATTTGAATAATAATGATAATGTTGTGCAAAAGCTCATGACAAGTATTGAAATAGTAGAATGCCAAAAAATCCCGCTACTCTTAAAGTTGCAGGAGTAAGAATAAAAACTAAAAAGTCTTAGTTTTAGTTGTAATAGACCTCTATCTAATGAATATTTTGTTCAAAGTACCACTTTCTTTGATTTGCTTAAATATTGTTCTTTACTTGAAAAGACCCATTAAACACCATCACTATAAAAAAAACTTATTGAGGCACTAAAATTGAATATTCTTTAATTTAACAAAATCTTATTTGTAATACCACTTTTTAGCATAAATTAATTGAAGAGGGGGTTGAAAAGAGATTATGGAAGAAAAAAAACAACCTAGCGCCAAAGAAGTCATTGTAAAACTAATTTGGAGCAAAAATCTCATTTAAGTAATACTATGTAGGAGAATCATATCAAGTAAAATGGAATGCCACCAAATTAGGCATGTATGAGTATATATGTATGTCTGTGTATATACACATAATTTTAAGTTATAATTTTTCTTAGATCCATAAACATCAGGCATTATAAATGCAGAAATCATGGATCTAATTGACATTCTAATTTAGATTATTGAATTGCGATTCTTACCAATTTAAGTTAAATAAAATCATGCTTGAAGATGTCACGGACACAAAATACAGACTTGAAATCTAACAAGAAGTTCAAGAAGAAGTGGCAGAACTAGATTAAACAGATGAGTACAAGAACAACACCAGAAAGGTGAGCTAGAACTCCAAAAGATGTGTTGTCGAGACTGAAGAACTCTTCAGCCTCGATCCCTATATATACTCCTACTTAGGAAGCTTCTCGAGCTACTTTTATTAACTAGGAAGCTTCTAGAAGGTTCCAGAGGCTTCCTTTTTAGAAAGTTCTAGAAACTTCTCGAGCTACTTCTATTAACTAGGAAGCTTCTAGAAAGTTCCAGGGGATTCCTTTCTAGAAGCTTCTAGAAACTTCTCTTCTAGAAGGTTTCAGAGACTTCCTTTCTAGAAGCTTCTAGAAACTTCTCTCTAAAAGGTTCCAGAGGCTTCTCTTCTAGAAGGTTCCAGAGGCTTGTTTTCTAGAAGGTTCTAGAAACTTCTCTCTAAAAAGTTCTAAAGAATATGTCCCTAACATCACCCCCTCCTTTAGCTTCGAGGTCTCTGAGAAGCAATGTTGTTGATCAGTACCAACGCAAGAAAATAAAGATCTGTCGCATAACTTCTGCTATGAACTCCAACTGTTGTTCACGAGGCAAGTGGTTCATCGACCCTTGAAGCCAACGGTAGTGGCCCACGCCTTCGACTTCTGACCAAGCATGAACTTTCGTGTCTTCATTGTGAAATTGTCCTGCAAACACGCCTTCTGGTTGACCATCGTAAGCAGGCTCGATCTCAAATTCGATCACTAGTGATCGATTACTCGGTATCCTCCGTCGTCGTCGTGGTACATGTAGTTCTTTATCTCGGGGTCACCTTCGTGAGCTACTCGGTTGCGATACTCTGACTGGCATAGTATCTATCTCTTGGCTATCTATATCAAAAGACCAAACTACGATCTATCTTGGAGAAAATAACTACATCAACTATGAATTTTACTAGTGCTCTCCCCTTTTCTTATATTGTTGGGAGAACAAGCTTCAGAAAGAAGCTATCATCAAATTGATTTAGGTTTATCGAGATGTCATTGATGAAACTCCTGTACCTTTTGTGGCGCATTTGCAAGATTTTCAGCTGGCTCCCACGTTCGCTCATTAATATCATAGCCGCACCAATGAACAAGATATTCTAACTTTCCTCACCTTTGCCGTGAATCCAATACCTTTTCAACCTCGTATTCTTCGTGGTTCTCGATTTCAATACTAGGTGGCGGACATTGCACTCTTCCAGGAAAAGATGACTCTCGATAAGGTTCCAACAGAGAAACATGAAAGACTGGATGTACCTTCATAGAAGCCGGTAACTCCAGCCGATATGCCACTGGATTAATTTGCTTCTCGATGATAAATGGTCCCAATCTTCGATAGTCCAACTTATCACATGGTCGCTTGGTCTTGATATTTCGTCGAAGAAGCCAGGCTTTGTCTCCAACTTTGAAAGTAGGTGCTAAATTCCGAAATCTATTTGCAGACGTCTTATAGGTTTCTTGAGCGGATTGTAATTGAAGCTTCAACATAGTTTGAAGCTCTGATAGTTGCTTTGCAAATCCTTCAGCTGCTGGATTGTTATTTGTTGACGGACTCAATAAATCAAGCTTCGGATGATACCCATAGTTGGAAAAGAATGGTGTTTGTTGAGTCGACACATGGAGGGTGTTGTTATATGGAAACTCGGCTAGCGGTAGATATGCAGTCCAATCGTCTTGCTGATAGTTGATGCTGCATCATAAGTACTGCTCTAAGACTTGGTTCACCCGTTCCGTTTGGCCATCAATTTGAGGATGAAAAGCTGAAGAAAGCTTGATATCCACCTTCAATATCCCAAAGAGAGATCTCCAAAACTTTGACATGAACTAGGTACCTCGATCTGATATGATATCATCTGGTAGTCCATGATATCGATACACATTATCGAGAAAGAGTCTTGCTGTGACTTCACTGGACGATGTCTCCTTACAAGGAACAAAGTGTGCCATCTTCGTAAGCCGATCTACCATGACAAAGATGCTGTCAAATGAGTTTGATGATGGCAAGTCCATGATGAAGTCCATAGAAATTGAAGACCATGGTCGACGTGGAATTGGCAATGGCTGTAGAAGTCCATAAGGGCAATGCCGAGGATTCTTAGATTTTGAACAGATGTCGTAGGAGAGGACAAAATCTTTCACATCTTTTCACATTTGGGGCCACCAAAAATCTCGAGAAATAAGCTCCAAGGTCTTGTTGAATCCATAATGTCCCACAGCTGGAAAATCATGGCGAGATTGAAGAACTCGGAGTCGTGCTAGTCCTTTTGGAATGTACAATCGCTCTTCAAAGTATAAAAGATCTCCCTCCACCTTGAACTTGTCGTCATTGGTACGTTGTTTGATATCAATGGCTACTGAATCTTTAATGGTCATAGCACGTACTTGGTTTAGGAAGTCAGCATCAAATGATACAATAGTAGCACAAAGTTGAAATCTCTCTGGCTTCAATAACGTTGTACATTGTTGATCAAACGCTGCTTCTCCAGCCTTTGGTGCAAGATACGATCTCCTTGATAAAGCATCGGATAATCCTTGCTGTCTTCCAGGTCGATAAGTGATAACAAAATCGAATCTAGATAGCGACATATTCCACCGAGCTTGACGCCGATTTAAAACTCGAGCCGTCATGAAATACTCCAAATTCTTGTGATCCGTATATACGGTTACTGGATGTGCAGCTCTTTCAAGAAAGTGACGCCATTCTTCGAAAGAATCTACTATAGCAAGAAGTTCCTTATCGTGGATCTCATAATTGATTTCAGCAGCAGAGAACTTCCAAGAATAGAATGCAACTGGATGGAGCTTCTTATCTTCACTCATTTGTGAAAGCACAGATCTCAAAGCAAAATCTGAAGCATCAGTTTCTAAATAGAAGGCCTTTGTAAAGTCTGGATGTACCAAAATTGGAGCTGTAGTAAATGCTATCTTCAAATCTTGAAGCGCCTTCTCCGCCAAAGGTCTCCATTTCAACTTATCCTTGCATGTTAATCGAGTGAGAGGAGCAGCAACTTGAGAATAATTCTTGATGAAGATTCGATAGAAGTTAACAAAACCAAGAAAGCATTGTACGTCTCTAACCGTCTTCGGAACCTCCCAAGACATGATTGCTTCTACTTTCTTGGGATCCATCTTCAAACCTTCTGTAGTCGCAATGAACCCCAAAAATTCCATCTCCGTCTGGTGAAATAAACACTTTTCTAATTTGGCATATAGTCCTCGCTTGCGTAGTTTCTCCAAGACCAAACGAACAGGCTCTTCATGCTCTTCCTCGTTTTTAGAGAATATTAGAATATCGTCCAAGTAGATGACAACAAAATCGTCAAGGTGTTCTCGAAAGATGTCATTCATCATATGTTGGAAAACCGCTGGAGCATTGGTAAGACCAAAAGGCATGACATTATATTCGAAATGACCATACCTTGTACGGAATGCTGTCTTCCATTCATCTCCTTCCTTGATTCGTACGAGATTATAAGCTCCCCTTAAATCAATTTTTGTAAAGATCTTCACACGTCCAAGTTGTTCTAAGAGACTAGAAATCAAGGGTAATGGGTAACGATTTTTCTTTGTTACCTTGTTGAGGCCTCGATAGTCCACACACATCCATAATGATCCATCTTTCTTCTTCACAAATAAGATGGGTGCTCCAGCTGATGATTTTGAATGACGAATGAAGTTCTTGGCTAGATTCTCGTCGATGTACTTTCGCAACTCTGCCAACTCTGTTTGCAATAGATTATAGATTGGGCCAAAAGGTGGTTGTGCTCTTTCTTGCAAGTCTATGGCACAATCATATGGTCGGTGTTCCGGTAGTATGTCGACGTTCTTCTTTTGAAACACGTCTTCAAAATCCTTATATTGCTCCGGTATACTTGCTATTGAGATCTTCTCCTCGGTAGTTGGAGCCGCATAAATGACAAATGGAGTGCCTTTCTTAGATGATCTTATAAACGCTCTTGCTCCAATGAATAAGGATTTCTTTTTTCGAGGTTTTTTACTAGGTTTTTTCTTGGGTGGTTTTGTGGGAAAAGTCATCTTCCGCAACCTCCAATCTATCAATGGATTGTCTTTTTCCAACCAAGAAAGACCAAGAATAATAGGATTTGATGGAGTTCTAATAATATTAAAAATAATATGATTACTATGGTCTTTAAACGTTACTTCTATAGGTTTTGATTCATGGGTGATGCTACCAGACAATAAAGGTCGCCCATCTATGACCTCAACATGAACAGGTTTTGATTTTTGTACTAAAGGGATCTTATGACACTTTGCAAATTCTTCGTCTAAAAAACAAGCAGATGCTCCTGAATCTAGTAGTGCTAAGGTTCTCAGTTTTTGAGGGCCGATAAACAGAGGGATTGTAAAACAAAGTGCACGTTGGGCAGAAAGAAAGGAACCTGATTGTTGTTGGGATATTTCATTGTCCAGCCGCACGGTTCCTACTATGGCTGGGCATCCTTGTTTTCCTGAACAAATACTCCCCTAGTCTTGACTATGCCTCGATTTTGCTTTTTGGGGTAGTTTCCGACTTTGTGGCCTTCTCCACCGTAATACAAGCATAAATTTTCCTCCGTACGTCGCTTTTTTTCTTCTATAGTAAGAGATTTGATACGTACCACATCAATTTGCATGTCTTCCACCTCTGAATGCGAATTCACACCGCTTGCCGACATAGTTGGAGCATGGCGAATTGTATGTTGTCTTGAGCTTTGGTCTTGGCGACGTTGGAATAGGCGATTATCGCACTTCACAGCTTGGCTAATGGCTTCATTGAGCGTTCGTGGATCAGGAAGAGTTAACAGCAAATCCTTCACATCATCTCTTAAACTCCAATAGAATTGACTCATCAACGCTTCTTCATCCCAATTGATGTCGCATACTAATTACCTGAAATCCGAAGCATAGACTGATATAGAACGCATCCCTTGTCGTAGCGACCGGATCTTTGTTGTAGCCCATCGAACCTTATCGTGTTCACCAAATGCTTCCACAAATGCTTCCAAAAAGGTTTCGAAGTTGTTTAATATGGATGATCGTTTCTCAAACAAAGGAGCAAACAATGATAGAGCTTGTCCCGTAAGTAAGGTTCCAACAAGTCCAACACGTGACTCCTCCGTTGGATATCGTTCGGGCTGTAAAACTATTATCAACCTGATTTGATTGACGAATCCTCGAAACTTGGAACGTGTTCCATCAAACTTATCTGGAAGGCTAACTCAAGGCTCTTTATATTGTAGAACTAGTGGTTCTTGTCGAACTTGAGGTAAAGTTGTTTCTTCAAGTGCCAAAATTTGAGGCTGGTGTAGTTTAGATTGTGCTATCCCAGATACTCCATCATTATGAAGCCTTGCCACCACTCCTTCAATCTCTGTAGTTCTTTGTGATAACGTAGCGAGGGCATTCATAATAGCATCTAACTTAGACTCCGAACTTTCTGTCATACTAATGTCTTGACCTCCGGCCATTCTAAAAGAAGGACAAAAATGACCCTATAAGAGGCAGTATTGGTTTATAGGAGGGTAATCCACAACCTATAAAATGCCTTAAGAATTTCAAGAAGAGGGGTAATCCACTCTTTCCAAGAAGAATAAGACTCCAATATTGTAACAGAAGAAGTATCAGTTTAGAGGAGGGTAATCCGCAACCTCTAAAAAATGCTAGTATATCTTCAAGTAGAGGGGTAATCCACACTCTACTAAGAAAGAACTAGCTCTGATATCTCAAGTTAGTGTAGTCTCGACAAATTGTCACGGACACAAAATACAGACTTGAAATCTAACAAGAAGTTCAAGAAGAAGTGGCAGAACTAGATTAAACAGATGAGTACAAGAACAACACCAGAAAGGTGAGCTAGAACTCCAAGAGATGTGTTGTCGAGATTGAAGAACTCTTCAGCCTCGATCCCTATATATACTCCTACTTAGGAAGCTTCTTGAGCTACTTCTATTAACTAGGAAGCTTCTAGAAGGTTCCAGAGGCTTCCTTTCTAGAAGGTTTTAGAAACTTCTCGAGCTACTTCTATTAACTAGGAAGCTTCTAGAAAGTTCCAGGGGATTCCTTTCTAGAAGCTTTTAGAAACTTCTCTTCTAGAAGATTTCAGAGACTTCCTTTCTAGAAGCTTCTAGAAACTTCTCTCTAAAAGGTTCCAGAGGCTTCTCTTCTAGAAGGTTCCAGAGGCTTGTTTTCTAGAAGGTTCTAGAAACTTCTCTCTAGAAAGTTCTAAGGAATATGTATCTAACATTGGTACCAATTCTGACTTAAGCACCATTTGAAAAATAGGAGATTGATTTTGTAGGATCAATTGTACCAGCCTCCCAAAATGGATAAAAATTAATTAGCGATTGATGAACCTATTTTAATATTTTATAAATTCTTTTCAAAATAAACCTATAGAGGAGAATTCAAACATAGGAAAAGACTAAACACATGAGCTTATACATTAGTGTCACATAATTAATCGTATTCTCAACTACTAAAATACTAAAGAATACTACAATACTTTCCTCCACTAATAATACTCCTTGATGAACTCATAACAATAATGTACAATCCTGCAGTCTCTAAAGACTGTTCAAATTTTACAAATTCTATCTAACACCAAAAATAACAATCTTCTACTCCAACCAACCTTGCTTCACATAATTTTTATAATCATAGACTTCTATTGTCAAAATACATACAACTCTCAATTAATAATAATTATAAACTTCTATTTAGAATCAATCTTATACAGAATGTGATAACAAACTTTCAATATCTTTTCATAATAATTCAATAACACAATACTCCAATAACATACTCAGTATTTCATAAATCAATCTCTGATTTATTCTATAGATTCACTTCAAAGTATTCAAAAACTATCCATTATCCTTCAATTACAAAGAAAACAAAGAAAACAAAGAGATAGCACCAACCTTACCCCGGCACATGACTATCACAATCTGTCCCTCTAATATCTTCTTCAACTTACTTATGCTTTATTTTTGAAATTCTAGATTTTAACCATCATTTGCTATTTAATTATTTTTCATAACTAATTCAATCATCTAACCTATTGAATTGACAACCCTAGGATTGATTAATCTACTTTATCCATATTTATAAAAATGAATGTCTATCCATTCTACATAGTCCTACTCCTAACTGTACAGTGTCCTTGTAAACAAAAAATTGATATATATTTAAAAAAAAAACTACTTAACAAAACTCTACAAAATTACTATTCCTCTGATCCACCCAATTGTTCAACCTTTGTATTATCTGTTGTTGATTCTATTAATTTTGGTTTCAAATGCAAACTCTCATCTTCTTCCAATCCTTCGATCGGCTCCGTCCTCAATTAGACTGAAAGGTTTTCATTGTACTCTCCCAATTTACGGACTTAAGCCTCTAATTTCAAAATCTAGGCATCTTTCAATTCCAACTGGTACTGATTTTGATTCATCCCTTCTGGAACTTCAAAAACTGGCAACATCGATACTTGTGATTAACTACTATTGACTAAATCATCTGCCAATTTTGTCACCTCAGTATTCAAGGCCTCAATTTTAGCCCTTAATCGCTCCATTTCATATCTGTATTGGTCACTCAATATTACTTTCTCTTGTACTAATAATTCTGTCTTTTCTCGTTCTGCTTGCAACTAGCACTTGACTTTCTTCCGTTCCAAATCCCATATCTGACAATTCTTTTACAATCTGTAAGATATGTTATTTTTTTTTTTATCCAAGCTTCCTATTTTTGTAAAAAACTCCACTCCAATGTCATCTTTGACTCTGCATTCTCTTAGATGATTCATTCTTTCTCTGTAATTCTTTGGTTTTGCTCCAATATCACTTTTTTACTTGCTTCTAATTTCTATTTGATTCTGTCCTCTATATCTAATGCTCGTATCATGTAATTTATTTATGAAATATACTTCAATAAAGTATCCTTAAGGTGTATGCTTTATAGTAGTCGACTCTATAGAAACGCCAACTGATTGATATCTAAAAAAATTGGGACTTCATTCTCCTCCTCTACCACCGAACAAATCGAAGCTAATTCCGGTGCAACTTTTTGAATTGTCTCTTGTGCCAATATATGATTTGATTTCTCAATTTCATATACTACATCCCTTGAATTAGTAGTTAATACCAATAAATTGTGTTCACCTTATTAAGGTATTGATAAGGATATATTTTTCTCTACTATTAGCATTTCTTGATTTAATATAAATGCAATCACTACATACACATAGTTAGAATAGAGCAATGCTGTAAACTTCCCTATTTTGCACTTGGCTCTCATTTTTGCATGAATACAGGTTGCTACATAAGTTGCCTAATTAAATATCATTTTTTAAGCGTCCTTACCACTATAAACAATAATCGCCTTGATATATATGAAGTGTGTCGATACAAGCCTATATGCTTCAGCACAAAGCGCAACCATTCCATGAGCTTTGGTATAATTGCCTCAGCCATCTGTTAACCTTGATTTTTCTCAAATGATGACATTCTATCCTTAAAAAAACTTCTTGAGGTGAAATTGCTTGATTCTTTGATCCCACCATAAGCTCTCCAACTGGAAGATACAATATTTTTTCTAGGATCTTCTCATCAATATCGATAATGTGTCATTGTACTATGCTACGTCCATCTTTTGGATCATAGTTTGTAATGTATTCTTCCACTAATGCCACATTAAATGATGGCAAGCTATATGACCTTCCCAAGAACTGAAACATTTGTACATTTCAAAAATCTAATATTCTTCTTGGCATCCAGTAGATCTCTAATTTCATAATCTCCATATTGGTAACCATTACTATGGATGGTAGTCTCAAATTACGTTTAGCTTTCACATTTTTTCCACTTTCCTCTCTATCCATAGTTCTCTTTGTGCCTTCAATCACCATGTTGCACACCCTTCCAAGGTCTAACCATCGATTTTACTTTCTCGTATTTCCAATGTTGGGGTAGAGAGAGTTAGCTTCAAGAAAGCGTTGGGCTTTTGGCTACCACTAAATGCTCAATCAAGTCTAATATATAAAAGTACCAAGTTTATATATATAATATATTCTCTTTTAGGGAAATTACATCAAAAAATAAGCCCAAGTACCAAAAAAACATCCAAATATATGATAAAGTATCTTAAAATCTTATATATCTTTATGAGAAATGTTTTTCAAACTTTAACAGCTCATATCTCATGATCGGACTATCCATGAAATTCTAAATTTTACATGAAGTAGTAATATACTTTGAAAAACTACAACAAAAAATTTCAACTGCAAATTCATTATAAATCTTAAGATATCACCAAAATCCTAATAGTAGCTTTAAATCCTAACTTATATACACTTACATGCTAATTTCTTTATATCTCACAAAATAAGTATTCAAATACTATGAAAAATTGATCTATAGCTTTTTAACTTAATAATTCACACTTTTGAAAATTTTGAGCCAAAAATTCGTCCAAAAACTCAAGATATGGCTCCAACCATTACTATCAACAAAATGACTCATTTACTGCCTTTGAATTACATATGCTATCTTCAATGCCCTATAACTCCATCTAGACTTAGAATTTATCAAATAGTATATGTAAAATATACCTAAGAAAGTGTTCTCTCCAACTTTAGTCGCTGATCTTTTATTGCTCTCTATATGCATATGTTATGCTTCAAAGAATAATAATAGGTACAAATTTGACACCTTAACTTTAAACACCTATATCTCCTTCACAAAAACTCAAAATCATACAAACTCTTCATCCAAATTATACCTAAAATCCTAAACTTGCTAATTCTAGCCTCCTAAGCTCAAATGACTTCGAAAGAAAAACCCTAATTTCTAATAAGGCCTCGAGCAGCCTCCATGAAGCCCATTGGGTATGGCCTTCGACCAATAAGAATGAAGTTTTCCAATCCTTACCTTCATCCAACCATGCCTTACTTTCATCCCTCCCAATAAGCCTCTTTCTAGTTAAGAATTTCTTCTTTAGGCTCTAATCTCCTCTCAAGGCTCTATACTAAACATTTTGGTTCTATAATTTTTTTTGAAATGCTATAATTAAAAAGATGAAATTCAAAATAAAGTTTCTAAATTCCATTCTCTTTAAATTAATCTATTTAATCATTCTAACATACACTAAGACTTATGAACATATTATATATTCTAACTAATTTTTACATACTATAAGCTTTTATAATACAACACCAAAATACAAGAAATTGTAACACAAAAAAACAACAACAAAATGTAATACCATAGAATCACCTTGAATAGGTACTCCATTCCTATTCCTTTATTAGTGGTGATAACAACAACATGATATCCATACTGTCCATTTCTCCCGCCGTCCCATCTGACCTACTACTAATTACATCTCTAACTATCCTTTCAGCCATCTCTATATCCTAGTCAATCTATATCAATAATTAAAATCCATCCTAGATTTTAAGTATATTATAGCCTTAAACAGTTTCTATTAATATGTGTACTGAATTGATAGCCTATAAAATCTTCTAATTAAATGAATCCATTGAGAAATCCTTCAACCACTCAATATAGACCATGCCATTCGACTTGAATTTTTTTTAAAAAATTATTAAAACGACTATCATAAAGCAAGACTAAATCATTGGGCATAAAGCTCTAAGGTTGCACTTAACTATCGTAGTAATTCTTCTATTGTTTTTAGGTAGCTTCCATCATTAAAAGAGCAGTAGCTCAAATTTCATTCAATTCTTCTAATTTTACCAACCGGTATAGTACTGACTCTTTATCACTAAGTTGTTCATCCACTGCAATTCGTAAACTTAGGACTTCAAGTTCCATAGATAAGAGTGCTTCTTGCCCATAAATCAATTTGAATACAGTGGAATTGGTTGTCACTTTATATGCTATATGATATGCCCATAAGGCTCCAAATAATTTGGTATCCCAATCCATGCCCACCCCCAAAATAGTCTTAATTAATATCTTGCATAAAATACCATTGGTCTTTTCCATTTGCCCATTAGCTTTAGAATGATATGGAGTTATTTTCCTATGTTTGATTTCATACATATCCATCAAAGTTGCAATTGTAGAATTAATGAAATGAGTTCCACAATCACTAACCAATTCTTTAGGACACCTAAATCAAATAATAATATTTCCATATAAAAAAGTGGCGAGAATATTTATATTATGATGTCGTGTTGCAAGAGCCTCTGCCCATTTGGTTACATAGTCCATAGCAACTAAAATATACTACTTCTATCTATTTCATGATACTAGTGCAATTGATCCAACAAAATCAATTCTCCATTTTCTAAATAGTGCTTGGGCCAAAATTAGTACTAATAGCATGGCAAAAGTGTCAGTTGGTCGACCAATTCTTTGACACTGATTACAGCGGCGAACATATTAGTGTGCATTTGAAAACATTGTTGGCTACCAATATCCAGCCATTAAAGCTTTTCAAGTAGTACTATCACTGACAAAATATCCACCACAACTATCGAAGTGGTAACTATCTAATATTGACTTTACTTCAGTTTGAAAGATATAGCATTGTAAAATGCCATCATTTCCTTGCTTATACAAAGCATCATCAATCATTGTATATGATGCATTTTTTAAAATTAAGCATTTTTTAAGCTTTTTACTAAATATAAGTAGAAATATTTGGAATATCAAAAACTGAATTATTTCACTTTACATTGGTGAAATCACATCCATAGCAAATAAATTAGTATCAAAAAGTACATCAAGTACAGGTTCATTACCCAAGATATTAAATAATTGAGATAAATAGTCAACATTTGCATAGTTCTTCCCAAGTCTTATGATAATAATAAAATTAAATTCTTATAGTAGTAATATCCATTTGACAATATGTCCACTCAATTGAGGCTTATTAATCATGTATTTTAGGGCATCATGATCTACATAAAACATGAATGGATAATCCAACAAATAATGCTGAAATTTCTTAACTGAATATATCATGCCCAAAGCTTCATGTTTAGTAGTAGTGTAATTTTTTTGGCATCCACCAATTATCAAGTGGCATAATATATAGGATGATGGATTTCTTTTTCATCCTTTTGACTTAATACAAATCCAATAGCAACATTGGATGTATCAACATACACATGAAATGGATTTGTCCAACAGGGGCCTACTAATATTGGAACAGATATGAATTTTTGCTTCAATTCTTCAAACACCACTGTACACTCCTTAGTCCAAACTGGATTGGTTCCATCCGACAGAGGTTTCTTTAAAAGTTTAGTCAAAAGTTGATAGATGACTACAAATAAATGAATAAATTGTCGATAATAAATGACATGGCTAACAAAATCGCGAACACCCGACATTGTCTTTGATCTTGGTAGGTTCATTATGTACTGAATTTTATCTAGATCTGTGGTAATAGTGCTTCTAGAGACTATGTGTCCCAAGAGTTTTCTAGACGAAACACCAAATTGGTATTTATCAAAGTTCAATGATATTCCATATATAGTATATTAGTCCAAATATTTGCCTAGGTATTTTAGATGATCATGTTTTGTACTGAAAGTATAAAAATTTATTTAAAAATATTTCCATAAACATTCATAAATAATCTTGAAATGCTTGAGTTATCATCCATTGAAACATGGCTGAAGCATTATATAATCCAAACGATATAACACAATAAGCAAATGTTCCCAGTCCATAATGAAAGTAGTCTTTAATTGATCTTCCTTTAAAATTGTAACTTGATTATAATCAGAAAATCCATCTAGGAAAGAATAACATTCATGCCCTACTATAGCATCAAATATACTATCAGTAAAAGATAATGGAAAGTAATCTTTATTGGTAGCCTCATTTAGTTTTTGGAAGTCTTGAAAAATTTTGATTTTTCTATTCTTCTTTCACACCATCATGATTATAAAAATCCACTTACTATTTAGTACCAAATAAATAAAACCAACCTCAATAAGCTTATCTAATTCTTCCTTCATCATTAGGAAATATTTTGGATTAAGTAGATATTACCTCTAACAAACATATTAAGCATCCTCTTTTAAAATGATCCAATGCTCATAGACTTTCACGAGGATACCTTTTAAATCAACATAAGTCCAAGCGAAAGCAGATTTATGGTGAATGAAAAATTCTTTCTAATATGTGTCACGACCATAATCATGTAAGCTAATAATTACGTATACAAATAGGTAGAAGTAAGTAAAAATAGGTAAAAGTAAGTTAATTCTATAATATTTAATATGGAAGCTTCTTAAAAGCTTCATAGACACTGCTTTGACTTCATAGGTGTCTTTAATTGACTTTTTGGATTAGAAACGTGGTCAACAAGTTGGCCATGTACCATACATGTTGTTAGCTTGAAGATCAAGCTAACTATGTGGCCCACACGTAGAAAAACTTGCCTTGTAAGTCAACGCATGTGTCCTACAAAATCAACACATATTGGAGGTCCTATAGAATGTCGCCGCATAGCCCCTAGTTAGATAGTATATATAGAGACAAGAGTGAAGGCTTCTTCACTCTTATCAACTTCTTTCTTGCTTCTAGTCTAGTTTCAAGGGTCTCTAGTTTTCTTGTCTTTTGGCAATAGCCATTCCATTTTCTCTTTCAATATATATACTTGTTTATATATATTTTGTTACCTCTCTTTGAGTGAAGGTTCACTTGTCTGAATTGTTTTTTTTATCAAGTTCTTGTCCTTGACAGATTGACAAGAGTACACCTACAATATCAAAGCTTTGTCTAATCTTGATTAAGAGTGGATTACCCCTTTTTCTTGATAAGATATAAGCATATTAGAAGTTGCGGATTATCCTCTTCTAAATTGATATTGTCCTTAGTATTTTTTTTGTCCGCAAGTCCTCTCTTCTATTTGTCTTGAGCGATATTAGACATCTTCTCTTTTCTAAGTGTTATCATGGCAGAACTTCTTGAAATGAAGAGTGCAATGGCACAAATGCAAGAGCAATTGAGGGAGTTAATGCTTGCAATACATCAACTCAATTTACCACCACAAGGAGCAACAAGATTGGTAGGAAGTGAAGATATAGAAATGGTTGGAGCTGCTTCAACATCTGCACCAAATCATGTCCTTTCTCCTATGGTGGAACACCCTTCAAATGTTAGAGAACCAAGAATTGTCCTACTCGAGAAGTTTGATGGCACGAGATCCAAGTTTTGAGGATTTATCAATCAAGTGCAACTTGTGATTGAACTTCAACCCCAAAGCTATCCAACTCCAGGATCACAAGTTAGATTCATTGGTACGCTTCTTTCAGGTTCGGCATTATCGTGGTTTTCATCTTTTCTTGAATGATGAGATCCAATATTGAATAATCTAGAGGTTTTTTTGGCGGATTTTCGATCCATGTATGGAAAACATGATATAATTTGTGTTGCAACCAATAAGATCCGTATTTTACGACAAGGCAATCGATCAATACCGTTATATGCTTCATAATTTCGACAACTTGCAACTGATATCAAGTGGGATGATGTTGCACTTATTAGCCAATTTCTCTACGGATTACAATATGAGGTAAAAAAATTAATGCTCAACTTACTTGATCCTCAAACATTGAGTCAAGCAAATGACTTTGCTATGAAGTGCGACAATCGCCTTTTTGAATTTCGATCTGAGAACCGTACAAGTAGACCTCAACGTTACTATAATTCAATGGCAACACCAACACCTCTTCAACACATACATTCGGAAGTAGAGGATATGCAAATTGATGTAGTACGTTTCAAACCTCTTACTGAACAAGAAAAGACTCATCGTCGTCAAGAAGGATTATGTTTATATTGTGGAGAACCAAAGCACGCTGCTCAACATTGTCCAAAGAAACGACGCAATCACTAAATGAGGAGTATGGCTGTGAAAGAAGATAATATGTCGAAAAATGAGTTTGTCCAGCTACAATAGGGACCGCGCGGCTGGAACCTTGCACAACTTCTAGTAAAGGTCCTATTCTCTCCTTAGAGCCCTTTCTTTGTTTTACATTAAATGTTATTTTGGGACCTAAACATTACAAAGTCTCTGCCTTGTTAGATTCAGGAGCCTCAGCGTATTTTTTAGATGAAGAATTTACTAAAAGACATAGCATATCTTTAGTAAAGAAAACTAAACCTGTTCATGTAGAAGTCATAGATGGTCGTCCATTGTCTTCAGGAGATATTACTCACGAAATCCTTCCTTAGAAGTAATAATCAATAGTCATAATAGTTTTGTAGTATTTAATAACATTAGATCTCCTTCTAATCTAGTCATTTTAGGTTTATCATGGTTAGAAAAATACAATCCTCAAATAGACTGGATTTCCCAAACTCTCACTTTCTCTAAAAGTATAACTAACAGTGTAGTTAAGCAAGTAGAGAGTCATAAGTCCAGTTCAATTGAACCCGTATTTATAGGTGTAAAAGCTTTCTTGCATGTTGCTATGAAAGAATCACCATACATTATTTATGCTACATCTGTTTTTATTGGTGAAAAGACTTCAAGTGGCATTCCAAGCCAATATCAAGAATTTCAAGATGTATTTGAAAAAAAAAATGTGAATATCTTTAATATCTGGACTTCTTGATCAGCTGAATGAAGCTAAGATCTATACAAAAATAGATCTTCGGGGAGCATACAATCTAGTACGCATCAAAGAAGGAGATGAATGGAAGACTGCATTTCGAACTAGGTATGGACATTTTGAATACAATGTCATGCCTTTTGGACTTACAAATGCACCAGCAGCTTTTCAATATCTAATGAATGATGTTTTTCGAGAGTTTTTGGACGATTTTGTGGTATGTTATCTAGACGATATCTTGATCTATTCTAAGAATCCAAAAGAACATGAACTTCATGTTCGTCGTGTGTTACAAAAATTAAGAGATGCAGGACTCTATGCCAAGATAGAATAGTGTGTATTCCACACTACTCAAGTCAATTTTTTAGATTATATCATTTCAAATGATGGACTTATGATGGATCCTAATAAAGTTCAAATTATTATAAATTGGAAGATCCCAAAAACGGTAAGAGATGTCCAATATTTTTTGGGATTTGCCAACTACTATCGAATCTTCATCAAAGACTTCTCTCGAGTTGCAGCTCCACTTACACGTTTGACTTGTAAAGACAAACTCCAATGGAATCAAGAAGCGGAAGTTGCTTTTGAATCTTTGAAGACAGCGTTTGTTTCTGTACCAATCTTGTATTGTGTTGATTTTTTGAAAGTATTCTTTAGGGAAACTGATGCATCGAACTTTGCTCTGGGTGCGGTTTTATCACAAATGGGAACAGATGACAAACTTCATCTAGTAGCCTTTCATTCAAGAAAATTCTCAGCAGCAGAAATCAATTATGAGATCCACGACAAAGAACTTCTTGCAATTATGGATTCTTTTCAAGAATGGCGTCATTATCTAGAAGGTGCTTCTAGTCCAGTCACCGTTTATACGGATTACAAGAACCTTGAATATTTTATGTCACCACGCTTATTAAATCGTCGCCAAGCTCATTGGAGCATGTCTTTATCAAGATTCGAATTCATCATCACTTATCGGTCAGGAAAACAACAAGATTTATTCGATGCCTTGTCTAGACGTTCTTATCTTGCACCAAAAGAAGGACATGCAGCTTTTGAGCAACAAAGAACAGTTCTTTTGAAGCCAAAGCAATTTCATCTTCGAGCAATAAAATCAACAATGACTGTTAATTTAACTTTTCTTAAGCAAGTCCAATTAAGTATGTCTTCAGACCCTCTTGTTCATGATATCAAGAATAATTCTTCTAAATCTCATGATCCATCTAAATTTGAATTCAAGAACAACCTATTCTATTTCGAAGGACGCTTATATGTTCCAGAAGGGGAAGCACGTTTACATGTTCTTCAAGCTCGTCACGACTTCCCAGCAGCAAGACATTTCGGATATAATAAGACTTTGGAGCTGATATCTAGGGATTTTTGGTGGCCTCAAATGTGGAAGGTAGTTAAAGATTTTTTACAATCATGTGATGTTTGCTCAAGATCGAAAACTCCTCGACATCGACCTTTTGGACTTCTTCAGCTATTATCCATTCCAGAACAACCATGGTCTTCTATTTCGATGGAGTTCATTATGGATCTTCCAATCTCGGATTCTTATGACTCTATATTTGTGATAGTAGATCATTTTACCAAGATAGTACATTTTGTACCATTTACAAAAACTATCACAGGTGAAGAAACAGCTAAGCTCTTTTTTGACAATATCTATCGCTATCATGGATTACCCAAAGATATTATATCAGATAGGAGAACTCAATTTGTATCAAGATTTTGGCGGACTCTTTTCAAGATTCTTAAAGTGGATATAAAACTATCTTCGACATTCCATCCTCAAACTGATGGACAAACGGAGCGTGTTAATCAAGTTCTAGAATAATATTTAAGATGTACCATTAATTACCAATAAGATGATTGGACAACTCTTTTGCCATTGGCAGAGTTTGCTTATAATAACAGGGTACACTCTTCTACAAAACAAACATCTTTCTTTGCTAATTATGGTTATCATCTACGACTTGATACTTTTGACTTTTCAAAAGTTGATAATCTTGCTGCGAAAGATTTGGCAATTCATTTATCAGAGCTACATGCAACGATGAAGGCGCAGTTAAAAGAGGCTCAAGAACAACAAAAGACCAATGCGGATGTCTATCGAAAGGAACAACCATCATTCATCTTGGGTAATAAGGTATGGCTGCTTTGTCGCAATATCAAGACCACTCGTCCTTGTGACAAGTTGGACTATCGAAGGCTGAGACCATTTTCTATTTCTATACAAATCAATCCAGTTGCATATCGTTTACATCTAGCAGAGTCAATAAAAATCCATCCAGTATTCCACGTGTCTCTTCTTGAACCATACAAGACAGTCGACATATGAAGAAGACGACAAGCTCCACCTCCTCCTATAGAAGTGGACAATAATGAAGAGTTTGAAGTAGAAGAAGTCTTAGATTCAAGGCGACGCTGAAATAAATTAGAATATCTTGTCCATTGACACGGATATGGTATTAGTGAATGCACATGGGAGCCAATAAAGAATCTTGCAAATGCAGCAAAGGCAGTGGAGGCTTTTCATCGAGGACATCGATCAAAATCAAGATGAAAACCTTCTTTATAAAAGAAACAACATCTAGGCAAGATAACATTCTACTTTCAATTCTTGTTCATAGCTTCGTTGTAATAGTGGCGCTCAGGAGATGGAGAACCAACAACCAGTGGATTAAACTCAAGAGCCTTCATTTGCTGACCTGCCGGACAAGACATTACGATTGTTACAACCTTCAAGACGACGCAATCGAGATGAAGATCTTCAAGAACAACATGTTCTTCTTCGAATAGATGGTTGAGAGGCCCTATCAATCATCTTCAAAGAGAACAGAGATCAGAGTATGTGGCAAATATAATTCGTCGCATCATAGATTTCCTCAACATATGATGACTGCTCCTCATGGAACTCATCCCTAGAAGGAGGGATAATGTCACGGCCATAATCATGTAAGCTAATAATTACATATACAAATAGGTAGAAGTAAGTAAAAGGAGGTAAAAGTAAGTTAATTCTATAATATTTAATATGGAAGCTTCTTAAAAGCTTCATAGACACTGCTTTGACTTCATAGGTATCTTTAATTGACTTTTTGGATTAGAAACGTGGTCAACAAGTTGGCCATGTGCCATACATGTTGTTAGCTTGAAGATCAAGCTAACTATGTGGCCCACACGTAGAAAAACTTGCCTTGTAAGTCAAGGCATGTGTCCTACAAAGTCAACACATATTGGAGGTCCTATAGAATGTCGCCACATAGCCCTTAGTTAGATAGTATATATAGAGACAAGAGTGAAGGCTTCTTCACTCTTGTCAACTTCTTTCTTGCTTCTAGTCTAGTTTCAAGGGTCTCTAGTTTTCTTGTCTTTTGGCAATAGCCATTCCACTTTCTCTTTCAATATATATACTTGTTTATATATATTTTGTTACCTCTCTTTGAGTGAAGGCTCACTTGTTTGAATTGTTTTTTTTATCGAGTTCTTGTCCTTGACAATATATCAACTCTTGATCCTGAATATCTTTATAAATTTTAATTGTTTGAGGTATTTCATTTATTGCTAAGTTAATAATTTGACATAAAAGTTTAGCTAGCTTTTCGTGTTTCAACTCTCTTGTCGATTCTAATCCATTCATCAAGTTCGACATATTGGAGGTATTCAATTCTGATTCTAGTGTACTGACTTGGTGTTCATTATATTTGTTCATTTAATGTATAATAATATGATCAAAATTTTCCATATCCAATGGATATATCAAATATACTCCCAATCCTTTACATTGATACACCACTCCATCGTACTAAGCTGTCTTGAAAGATGTTCCTTCTTTTGGTACAATGACATCTTCATTAGAACTGAACTCATCATTAGATGTCAATTCAGATATTGATATTTGAGATTCTTCATGATAATATACTCGGTATATTTATAATACCATCTTGTCTCTTCCTATCTCGATTATCAAAGTACCATGATTCTAATTATTCTTGGTTTTTTTTTGATAAAGCGAGCTTCATGTTAATATGATAAAATTGAACATTGTAACTAAAAAATGATATAGTATATTTTGTATTCAATACCAATAATTATGGTTTAAATATTTTGTAAGATACCTATTGGTTTAACTTAGCTATGATCTGCCATCTGTAATACAAATGTTGTGGGTTCTAAATGTACTAAGTCTAAAGCATCCATCGTATTTTTGTTCATTAAATTGACATTGGAGCCACCATCCACTTGGACTTCAGAAATCATAATGCCATCTATCAATACATTGATGGTTGATATGCCTAAGTTAGGATTCAAACCAACTTTAAGAACTTCTTTATTGAGTTGCCTACACCTTATAAATAATAAATTCAATATAGAATGACACTCCGAGGTGACTGTTAGAAGTTTCTTCATCAAAATAGAAGGTTGAATAGCATCTAGATCTTTCAAAATGTTGTAAGGCTCCGTGTTTAAAGAAATTATCAATGCTCTCTTTCTTTTCATTTGTTTCAGCTTTACCTTTTAAGGTAATATATTTTTCTTTCCTAGACTCGGACTTTGAATAGCAAAATATATTTCTCATTTGAACTTGATTGACATCCAATTGAGTAGATGGGATCATTGTTTGATTATTAAATTATTGTTGCTTTTTTAATTCCAACAATTAGCTGCCAAATGCTTTCTTCTACAGAATGTACATTGCACCATCATTTATGGAGGAGAGGGGTATTTTGTCACCAAATGAACTTAGCCCTTATAATTACTGCACTATACATTGGACCTCATATTGATAGGTTTTTTACATCTTTTCTTTATCCTTTGCTATATTGAATTCCATTTCCTCTATTTACTCAGTCAAATTTAATAACAAGGTTTCATTAGAATCCTTCAGAGGTGATACTATTAGCAACTTTGTCAAAGTCAACAATTGTTGCTGATAAGAGAAGTATAGAGACTGCAACGTTGTCATATTTGGTGGTATAACTTGCAACAGGGTGACATTAACTGTTTCATGTGTATTGATACTTGAATTGGTAATTGTATCAAACATTCTGGGATAACTAACTACTGCTCCATTTCATGTCGAGATTTGATTACCTCCTTGAATTAGAATTATAATGGCTCCCGTAGCTAAAAATTGGTCATAATGGTATTCCTTCCAAACCTTGGCTCTATTAAAAGATGCAATTATCGTATTTAATTGAGCCTCTTTAACAAATATTTTTAATTCATGTGGGTGTAATCCATTGATTAATATGGATAATATAAAAGCCTTCGACATTTGATGATTCAGCTGCTTGCGGAGTATATTTGCTACACGGCTATAGTATGATTCTATTGCCTCTTTTGGACTCATTTTGTTATTCATTAATCTTTTTCGAAGTTGATTGTCAAAACCAATTGAACAAAAATGGATTAAAAATGCATTCTTCAATGTCTTTCAATTAGAAAAGTGACCCACAAATTTGCAAATATATCATTCAAATGCTATGTCTTTTAAGGTTGCTAGCAGCCATCACAACTAAATATCTTAGTTCTGCCATTATTGGCTACACATGTGGTCAAAAATTGAGACAAGTGTAATTGCTTGTTTTACTTATTCCGGAAGAAACCTCCCAGCATAAATCCATATAGAGAGATTCTAACACGAGAAATGACTAGTTGCTTAAGCGTTCACGTTAGGGTCACACAATCAATTACCTCTTGAATGTATCATCTCTATTTCCAATATCTGAACACACAAAGAAATTATAATCTCCTCCTTCATCTTATTGATCTCTTCCTCACAACAATTCAGTCATACCAATAACTACTATTTCTACCAATATATTCACCCTCATAATCTCCAACTGTAATATTGCACCCTCACAGCTTTCAGCACACAATTATCCTCATTCCAATCACTGGAATTCTTCACAAAGAACTGCCATTCACATTACAATATTTCACACAAACATAGACTCATTCTGTCTATTGAACTACAATCAGATTTCAGCATTCAATCTTTCTTCTTCTCAAATAATACCAATCACATTTCCATTCCATAATTCACTTCATAATATTCAGAAATTCTCAATCCTCTTATTCAAAGAAAATAACAAACAAAAGAAAAGAGGTAGCACCAAGCTTACCCTGGCTCACAACTCTCATAGTCTGGCATTTTCTTCCCCTCTCTCATCTTCCTTATACTACCCCGAGATATCAATTCCTATACTACAGATGATAACTACTTTTTCTGACTATTCATCCATTCTACCTGCTGAACTACCTTTTCAACAGTTATCTATCCATGTTTACACTATATACTAGGTATCTACATTATGAAAATAACTACTTATTCTACATAGCTCCACTCTTAACTATGCAGCGTCCTCGCAAACACTCAATTGATACCTATCTAAAAATTATCTAACAAAACTCTACAAAAATTGCGATCCCTCTGGCCTATCTAATTAATCAATTGTCCCAGTATCTGTTATTGGTTCCACCGATTCCGGTTCCAACTGCAAATCTTTGTCCTCCTCTAATCCTTCCATCGGCTCTTGCCTCAATTGAGCTAAAAGGTCTTCATTATACTAGCCCAGTTTACAGACTTGAGCTTCTAATTTTAGGATCTGGGCATCTCTCAATTCCAACTGGCACTGAAAGTGACTCCTCTCTTCTGAAACTTTAAGAAGTGACAACATGAATACTTGTGCTTGACCAATATTGACTAAATCCTTTGCCAATCTTGTCACCTCGACGTTCAAGGCCTCAATTTTAGCCCTTAACTACTCCATTTCACATCTGTATTAGTCACTTAATACCAATTTCTCTTGCACCAATAACTCGGTCTTTTCTCGTTCTATTATCAACTGACCCTTCACTTTTTTCAGTTCCAAAATTGAATGACTACAAGTTCGAAATAGTTCTTGCCTGTAGGTCTCCACCATGCGCTCTTTTTCTTTGTCCCAAGCTTTTTGTTGTTTCCCAATTTGTCACTCCAATAGTAGCTTGGATTCCGCATTCGCATGGATGATCCGTTCTTGTTCTTCAATTCTTTGTGTCTGCTCCAATATCACCTTTTTACTTGACTCTAATTCCAGTTTACCACTGCCCTCTACATTCAATGCTCGTACTATGCAATGTATTTGCGAAATATACTTCAATAAAGAATTTTTAAGATGTACGCCTTTCGATAGTCGGTCTTATGGAAACGCTAACTGATTGATATCTAATAACGTCGGGACTTCATTCTCCTCCTCCACCACCGAACGAATCGGATCCATTTTTGGTGCCACTAGACAGCTGGATTCCCCAATTTCATGTATTACCTCCATTGTATTGACATTCTGTGCTAATGAATTCCATTCTCGTTGCAGAGGCATTAGCACTGGTTCAAAACTTCTCTCTACTAGCGATGTTTGCCGCAATGTGTATGCAATCATAGCATACACATAATTGGAACATAGCAACGCTGTAAACTTCCCTATTTTGCGCTTGGCTCCCATTTTTGCATGAATACAAGTTGCTATATAAGCTGCCCAATTGAACACCATTCCTTCAAATGTTCCTACTGCTACAAATATTAACCGTCTTGACATATATGTATTCTGTCGATACAACCCTAGACACCTCAACACGAAGCACAACCATTCCATGAGCTCTGGTATAATTACCTCAGCCGTCCACCAACCTTGGTTCTTCTCAAACGATGATATGCCACTTTTGAAATAACTTCCTGGTCAGAAGTCACTAGACTCCTCAACACCCACCGCATCCTCTCCAACTAGAAAAAATAATACTTTTTCAAGGATCTTCTCATCAATACCAATAACGCACCTTTGTACTACGCTCGATCTATCCTGTGGGTCATAGTTTGTGATGTATTCTTTCACTAATGCCACATTAATTGAAGGCAAACTATCTGACCTTCGCAAAAATTGAAACATTTGCGCATTTCAAAAATCTTGTATTCTCCTTGGTGTCCAGCAAATCTCTAGCTTCATAGGCTCCATATTGGTAATGATTACTACGGATGGTGGTCCTAAATTACGTTTAGCTTTCACATTTTGGCCACTTTTCTCTCTATTCGTAGCTCTCTTTGCATTCTCCATCGCCATGACGCACACTCTTTCAAGCTCTAACCATCAATACTATGCTCCAATACTCCGAAACATCTGAAATTGTAACACCGAAAAGAAACAATAACAAAATGCGACAACTGAGAATGACTATAAATGGGTGCTCCACTCCTATTCTTTTACCTAGTGGTGATAACAACAACATATTATCCCTACTGTCCGCTTCTCACCCCCATTCCATCTAACACATTAGTAATTACTAACTATCCTTTTAGCCGCCTCTACATCCTAACGCACTTAATTAGTTCTATCCTAAGTACATTCAATGTGACCTCAACTAGAAATTGAAAACCCATCCCGGATTTTATGTATGATATAACCGTAATTGGTTCCCTTTAATGCGGGTACTTAATCGATGACCCATGAAATCCTCCAATTGAACAGATCCATTGGAAAATCCTTCAATCACACGATATGGCCCATGCCAGCGAATTTGAAATTTACCCGAAAAATGATTAAACCTGCTATCAAACAACAATACCAAATCATTGGGCATAAAACTCTTCAGACGCAGTTTACTATCATAATAACTCTTCCACCGTTTTTGAATTACTTCCATGTTGAAGAAAGTTGTAGCCTATATTTCATCCAATTTGTCCAACTCTGCCAACTGATATTTGAGTGATTCCTTATTTCCTAGACGTTCATCCAACGCAATGCGCAAACTCTAAACTTCCAATTCAATGGATAATATTGCTTCTTGTCCGTACACCAATTAGAATGGTGTGGAATTGGTAGTTACTTTATATGCAGTACGATACGTCCACAATGCTGTAAGTAATTTAGTATCCTAATCTGTTCCTGCGCCCGAAATTATTTTGGTTAAAATCTTACATAGAATACCATTGGTCTTTTCCGTCTGCCCGTTGGCCCGAGGATGATATGGTGTTATTTTCCTGTGCTTGATTTCGTATGTATTCGTCAAGGCTATTATGGTAGTATTTATGAAATGGGTGCAGCGATCGCTAACTAATTCCTTCGGACACCCAAATCGAGTAATAATATTCTCGTATAGAAATATGCCCACTGTACTGGCATTATCATTGCGGGCAGCAATAGCCACCGTCCATTTGGTTACATAGTTCGTGGTGACTAAAATATACCGCTTTTATCTATGTCTCGATGCTGGTGCAATGGATCCAATAAAATCAATTTCCCATTTCTCAAATGATGCCTATGCCAAGATTGGTACTAACGGCATCGCTGAAGTACCCGTGGGTCGACCAATTCGTTGACAGGGATCACAATGACGAACAAATTGGTGTGCATCAGAAAACATTGTGCGCCACCAATATTTGACCATTAAAGCCTTGCGAGCAGTATTGTCTTCCGTAAAATATCCACCACAACTATCCAAATGAAATCCTTCCAAAATTATACGAACTTTACTTTGAAAGATGCAATGACGTAAAATTCCATCCCACCTTTGTTTATATAAGGCATCTCCAATCATGGTATACGGCACACTTTTTAAAATCAGATGCTTCTTTAGTTTTTCATTATAAGAAATGAAAAAAGTCTGAAACGTTAGATATTCGATCAATTCACCATATTCGGGTGTAATGACATCCACAACGAATAGTTGTGCATCTAGAAGAGCATTATTTATCGGCTCATTATCTAGTATATTAGATAAACGAGATAAGTGATCTGCATTGGCATGTTTCTTTTCTGGTCATACATTAATAGTAAAATTAAATTCTTGAAGTAATAACATCCATCGAGCAATGCATCCACTCAATTGAGGCTTATTAATCATGTATTTGAGCCCATTATGATCAACGTGGAACACAAATGGGTATCCAAGTAGATAGTGGCAGAATTTCTATACAGAGTAGATCATTCCGAGGGCCTCTCGCTCAGTAGTATTATAATTTCGTTCTGCAGCAACGAATTATTGGCTCGCATACTATATGGAATGATATAATTCTTTTTCATCCTTTTGACTGAAAACGGATCCAATAGCAATATTGGATGCATCCACATAAACATGAAACGGTTTTGTCCAACAAGGTGTTACAAGAATTGAGGCAGATACCAATTTCTGTTTCAATTCGTCAAATATGAAAGTACAATCTACAGTCCATATTGGGCTAGATCCATGTGACGAGGGTTTCTTTAACAAGTAGATTAACGGTTGACAGATAACCACAAAGGATTCAATAAAACACCGATAGTAGCTGACATGGCCAATGAAACTGCGTACGACTGACATCGTATCTGGCTTTGGTAAACCCAATATACGAGTAACTTTATTGGGATCCATAGCGATACCTTCAACAGAGACAATGTGTCCCAATAGCTTTCCCGATGGTATGCCAAATTGATACTTTTTTGAATTTAGAGATATCCCATACTTGTCGCACTGAGCCAAGTATTTGCCGAGACAATTAAGATGATTTTGTTTTATACTGAATACACAAAAGTCATCTAAAAAGATCTCCATAAACAGTCAGAGATAGTCTTGGAAGGCCTGAGTCATCACTCTCTAAAACGTGGCTGGGGCACATAATCCAAAAGGCATCACGCGATAAGCGAATGTGTCCCAATCCATAATAAAGGTCGTCTTGAGCTGGTCTTCCATTGCAATTTGAACCTGATTATACCCAAAAAATCCATCTAGGAATGAATAACATTCATGACCTGCTACAACGTCCAATATACTACCCGTGAAGAGCAATGGAAAGTAATCTTTCTTGGTGGTTGTATTAAGTTTCCAAAAATCCTGACAAATTCGGATTTTTCCATTCTTTTTTGACACCATCACGATTGGAGAAACCTACTCACTATTTGGTACTGGGTAAATAAAACCAACCACAAGAAGCTTGTCCAATTCCTCCATCACCATGAGGAAATATTTAGGATTAAGGCGATGTTGCTTCTACCGTACCAGTTTAGCGTTCTCCTCTAAAATGATACGATGCTCACAGACTTCAGTGGGAATACCTTTTAAATCATCATAAGTCCAAGCAAAAGTGGATTTATGATGCAAGAAAAATTCAGTCCAGCAGGTCAATTCTTGTTCCTTAATACCTTTGTAGATCTTAATTGTCCGAGGTTTTGCTGTGGTCGCCAAGTTGATAGTTTGACAGAAAGGTGCAGCGACGATGTCCTGTTTCAATCCCCGCATTGATTTAAAGTTAGTCGGTAAGTTTGACATGTATGAAGTACTGAATCTTGTGTCCAGGGAACTAACATGGTGCACATCATACTTGATCATCCAATCAATACTAACATAATCCGAGTTTTCCGAGTCCGTCTGGTATATCAAGTACTCCCCCGGACCTCCACATTGGTACATCACTCCAGGGTGTAGGGTTGCCTCCACGGGCGCTTCCGTAATTGGTGCTACTGCGTCGTCATTAGAGCTAAGCTCATCATCTGACGTTAATTCAGATGCTGGCAATTGACACTCCCCGTGATAGTGTATTGGGTACATTTGTAATACCATTTTGTCTCTGTCCTTACCAATTGTCAAAGTACCCTGACTCCAATCGTTCTTGGCCTTTACTTGATAAAGCCAAGATCGTCCTAATAAAATTAGATACGATAAAGTCGAATGTTGTAACCGAAAGATGATATAGTTGATTTCATATGCAATATCGATAATCATAGTTTGAACACTCCATAAGATACCCATTGGTTTAATCCGACTATGATCTGTCATTCGTAATACCAATGTCGTAGGTAGCAATTACTTTAAATCCAAGTCCTCTATTGTATCTGCGTTCATTAAATTTACACTGGAGCCACCATCGACTTGTATCCCTGGAATTAAAATGCCATTGATTGATACATCAATTGTTGGTGCTCCCGGATCTCGGTTTAAGCTAACTTCATGAATTTCTTTAGTACGGCATCTTCGTCATATTAACGCTCAATTCAATGTAGATCGACATTCCAGTGCTATAGCCAAAAGTTCCTTAATTGTAATTGAAGGCTAAATAACATCCAAATCCCTCAAAATGTTGTAGAATTCCATATTGAGAGTAATTCTCAATGCTCTTTTGTATTTCATTGGTTTCGATTTTACTCTATTCGGTAGCAATTCCTTCCTGGCAATTAGGATTGCTATTGGTAACTTTGCCAACTTGTCTACTGCTAAAGGTTTTTTTAATGCGTAAGATCTTTTATTGAGCTATATATGTATTGGTATTTGGTCAGTTGGGATTGATCTTGATGATCCTAGTAAATTGGCACGTGAGACTGAATTGGGTTCCTCAGTCTGTTCAGGTCTCAATATTGGGATATGTCCCAATACTGATATTGGTTCGTTTAGCCCCATGGATGGCACTACTTGCTTTCTTGCAATTAGTTCATCCATGTCTTGAATTAGATTCTTACCTTTTTGTTGGCCTCTGATAAGCACTGCGTTCACCACCTCAACACGATGTACTGGTGAGTCTCATTGAACAGGGCCTTTGTCCTCCGCCGTTTGACTTGTTTGCATTTGTTGGTCCTGGTGTCGTGTTGTAACACATTTATATGATGAAAATATAAATGAAAAAGACTTATTAATATTTAGTCACCTTAGGTGTTAGAAGCGGTGGCCAATTCTAGTGCAAATACTGAGAGGCCAGGTTCAATCACCCCGTTACAGTTAGCCGGGGCATACCGACCAGTAACGAAATGCTCCATTCGATTCCAATAACAGAAGTTAGCAAAAAAGAAAAGGACCAATTCAACGACGAATGAGCCTGGTTCGAAGAGCCAATTGGATCCAATTTCAGAAGACCTCAAATCCAAGTCCTATTGTGGGCCTCTTATCCAATATGAGACCTAACTTGGTCGGGCAACCCAATGTGGTCCGATTATGGGCTTCGATTTCATTTCAGGTTGTTTCGATTTTTTGTATCGTTCCGGGAACGTCCTTTCGATAAAAGGATCTCTTAAAAGTAAAAATAGGAGAGAAAAAGCTCCGTCGACTGTTCCAATTCGGAGAATCCAAAGCAAAAGAATAGGATCTTCTCAGGGTTAAAGGGGAGGATAGGTTAAGAAATGAGGAGGGAAGAATCAAGGTTTTAAGGGTCGGAGAGCTAGCTTTATACTCGAAAAGGTAGAGAGTTGGAGGTTTTTTTTCTTCATAGGATTTTGAAAAGACTGAGACAATCATTGCTAAAAGTCAGTGATATATTGGTGAACTAGATTTTCCATAAGAGAGGAAAAGACTGATATTCTTGATTGTTGTTAGAATGGGGGATACTTTTGTGGTTGAAATTTAGAGTTGTCTAGAAGGTTGAATATACTGAATGCATGCGTCGTTGTATTAATCTGACTGTATGGATAGAGGATATCTGCGAATAGTTTAAAGAGGTTTTGGGAGTTGGCAAATTGGAGTTTGTTTAGGGTTTTTGTGATAATTGAAGACCTACCGACAAAGATAAGAGGAATATCGGTGAGCGGCCAAGGGACATCGGTGCGGATTGTAGCATAGCCTCACAATCTGTAAGCGGGGTTGAACTAGAACTTCTTGAGCATTCGAAAGGGCATGTAGAGACACTAGCGATAGATGTTTCACAAGAAGTCAAAACGGCAGATTGAGGATCACAGCTTGCCGAAATTCACGGTCTAAGATTAAGATAATTAACGATAAAGATAAAATAAAAAATATAAAATAAATAAAATAAAATAAAAATAACAAAAGAGATTGAAGTTATATAGGGTCTCTAGGCGTTTTATATTGGAATTAAGCTTTTACATTGTAATCCAATATAGATTGTATTTGGATAGTCAAGAACTTGATAGACTGCTTCAGTACTAGCGAAACACCATACTATCTCCTACAACCAGACGCCCGGCATGTTTTCAAGCAAGTTAGCACGTAATACGACATAAGTGGTGAACCCAACGTGAAAGCTTAACGTGAAAGGTATTGAATTTCGTTTGATTTTATTTTTATTTTTATGGAGAACGAAAATAAAAATTTTGAAAGATCTTTGGGAGGAGTTTCTGGTGGGGGTTCTTCTAAAGAACAAGGTATGCACATGGATCCGTCTATTACTTGTATGTTTCAAGCCTTCTCATTATCAATGCAGCAACAACAAAGCAATGATCAAAAAGAAGCTTTGGCAACTAAAGCATTGTAAGCAGTGGTCAATAAAATTGATCAATTTGATGGAAGGAATATTTCAAGGTATTTAAGATGCTATATTTGTGAAATGGAATTAAATCGAGTTTTTGACAAGAAAATGGTTGAATTATTTGAACTTGCCACGATACTGGAGATAAGAGACCATATTACATCGATTACGGATTGTTATGGGAATTCATGGGAGGTTTTTTCACATGCATTGAAAGACGAATAATTCTTGGAAGATGTTGATCACGTTACTAAGAAGCTGTTTTTGGAATAGATTGAACGACCTAATAAGAATTTGCAAGCAACATAGCTACTAAGGGAATTTGAGAGGCAGTACTCTCAATTATCTAAGGTAGAAAAATTGACATTGGAGCTGAACAAAGTTGATCTATTTCAACAAGTTACTGATGGAAAATTGCAAGGAAAATTGGAACTCCTTCTTGAAGACAAAGAAGAAGATGAAGGATTGACAACAAAGTAGAAGAACGTTGAAGATGCAGTGGAGTTGCTTGTAAAAAGAGAAAGGAAGAAGGACAGGAGCAATATCCCAAAAAGAGTACAAGCACCCAAAGCTCCAATATGTACAACACCACCAACAATGCCTACAGTTCAACTTTTGACATTCTTATCAAATAAAGCAGATATGGGGATGGAAGAAATTATACGAGGAATGCGAGATCTTCAAATAAAATTAACAAAACTTGAAGAGAATACTTCTACAAATAATTTGAAGAATGTTTCAAAACAAAGATATGTACAAAGATGCATTTGGTGTGATGACTCTTCACACACTAGGAAAGATTGCAATCAATTTAATAATATGATATGGCAAGAAATTATTTGTTGAAAAGATGGGAAGATAGCATTAAAAGATAGGGAGGTGTTAGGGACATATTCTTTAGAACTTTCTAGAGAGAAGTTTTTAGAACCTTCTAGAAAACAAGCCTCTGGAACCTTCTAGAAGAGAAGCCTCTGGAACCTTTTAGAGAGAAGTTTCTAGAAGCTTCTAGAAAGGAAGTCTCTGAAATCTTCTAGAAGAGAAGTTTCTAAAAGCTTCTAGAAAAGAATCCCCTGGAACTTTCTAGAAGCTTCCTAGTTAATAGAAGTAGCTCGAGAAGTTTTTAAAACCTTCTAGAAAGGAAGCCTCTGGAACCTTCTAGAAGCTTCCTAGTTAATAGAAGTAGCTCAAGAAGCTTCCTAAGTAGGAGTATATATAGGGATCGAGGCTGAAGAGTTCTTCAGTCTCGACAACACATCTCTTGGAGTTCTAGCTCACCTTTCTGGTGTTGTTCTTGTACTCATCTGTTTAATCTAGTTCTGCCACTTCTTCTTGAACTTCTTGTTAGATTTCAAGTCTGTATTTTGTGTCCGTGACAATTTGTCGAGACTACACTAACTTAAGATATCAGAGTTAGTTCTTTCTTAGTAGAGTGTGGATTACCCCTCTACTTGAAGGTATACTAGCATTTTTTAGAGGTTGCGGATTACCCTCCTCTAAACTGATACTTCTTCTGTTACAATATTGGAGTCTTATTCTTCTTGGAAAGAGTGGATTACCCCTCTTCTTGAAATTCTTAAGGCATTTTATAGGTTGTGGATTACCCTCCTATAAACCAATATTGCCTCTTATAGGATTATTTTTGTCTTTCTTTTAGAATGGCCGGAGGTCAAGACATTAGTATGACAGAAAGTTCGGAGTCTAAGTTAGATGCTATTATGAATGCCCTCGCTATGTTATCACAAAGAACTGCAGAGATTGAAGGAGTGGTGGCAAGGCTTCATAATGATGGAGTATCTGGGATAGCACAATCTAAACTACACCAGCCTCAAATTTTGGCACTTGAAGAAACAACTTTACCTCAGGTTCGACAAGAACCACTAGTTCTACAATATAAAGAGCCTCGAGTTAGCCTTCCAGATAAGTTTGATGGAACACGTTCCAAGTTTCGAGGATTCGTCAATCAAATCAGGTTGATAACAGTTTTACAGCCCAAACGATATCCAATGGAGGAGTCACGTGTTGGGCTTGTTGAAACCTTACTTACGGGACAAGCTCTATCATTGTTTGCTCCTTTGTTTGAGAAACGATCATCCATATTAAACAACTTCGAAACCTTTTTGGAACCATTTGTGGAAGCATTTGGTGAACACGATAAGGTTCGATGGGCTACAACAAAGATCCGGTCGCTACGACAAGGGATGCGTTCTACATCAGTCTATGCTTCGGATTTCAGGCAATTAGTATGCGACATCAATTGGGATGAAGAAGCGTTGATGAGTCAATTCTATTGGAGTTTAAGAGATGATGTGAAGGATTTGCTGTTAACTCTTCCTGATCCACGAATGCTCAATGAAGCCATTAGCCAAGCTGTGAAGTGCGATAATCGCCTATTCCAACGTCGCCAAGACCAACGCTCAAGACAACATACAATTCGCCATGCTCCAACTATATCGGCAAGCGGTGTGAATTCGCATTCAGAGGTGGAAGACATGCAAATTGATGTGGTACGTATCAAATCTCTTACTGTAGAAGAAAAAAAGCGACGTATGGAGGAAAATTTATGCTTGTATTGCGGTGGAGAAGGCCACAAAGTCAAAAACTGCCCCAAAAAGCAAAATCGAGGCATAGTCAAGACTAGGGGAGTATTTGTTCAGGAAAACGAGGATGCCCAGCCACAGTAGGAACCGTGCGGCTGGACAATGAAATATCCCAACAACAATCAGGTTCCTTTCTTTCTGCCCAACTTGCACTTTGTTTTACAATCCCTCTGTTTATCGGCCCTAAAAAACTGAGAACCTTAGCACTACTAGACTCAGGAGCATCTGCTTGTTTTTTAGATGAAGAATTTGCAAAGCGTCATAAGTTCCCTTTAGTACAAAAATCAAAACCTGTTCATGTTGAGGTCATAGATGGGCGACCTTTATTGACTGGTAGCATCACCTATGAATCAAAACCTATAGAAGTAACGTTTAAAGACCATAGTAATCATATTATTTTTAATATTATTAGAACCCCATCAAATCCTATTATTCTTGGTCTTTCTTGGTTGGAAAAATACAATCCATTGATAGATTGGAGGTTGCGGAAGATGACTTTTCCCACAAAACCACCCAAGAAAAAACCTAGTAAAAAACCTCGAAAAAAGAAATCCTTATTCATTGGAGCAAGAGCGTTTATAAGATCATCTAAGGAAGGCACTCCATTTGTCATTTATGCGGCTCCAACTACCGAGGAGAAGATCTCAATAGCAAGTATACCGGAGCAATATAAGGATTTTGAAGACGTGTTTCAAAAGAAGAACACCGACATACTATCGGAACACCGACCATATGATTGTGCCATAGACTTGCAAGAAGGAGCACAACCACCTTTTGGCCCAATCTACAATCTATCGCAAACAGAGTTGGCAGAGTTGCGAAAGTACATCGACGAGAATCTAGCCAAGAACTTCATTCGTCATTCAAAATCATCAGCTGGAGCACCCATCTTATTTGTGAAGAAGAAAGATGGATCATTACGGATGTGTGTGGACTATCTAGGCCTCAACAAGGTAACAAAGAAAAATCGTTACCCATTACATTTGATTTCTAGTCTCTTAGAACAACTTGGACGTGTGAAGATCTTTACAAAAATTGATTAAAGAGGAGCTTATAATCTCGTACAAATTAAGGAAGGAGATGAGTGGAAGACAGCATTCCGTACAAGGTATGGTCATTTCGAATATAATGTCATGCCTTTTGGTCTTACCAATGCTCCAGCGGTTTTCCAACATATGATGAATGACATCTTTCGAGAACACCTTGACGATTTTGTTGTCATCTACTTGGACAATATTCTAATATTCTCTAAAAATGAAGAAGAGCATGAAGAGCCTATTGGTTTGGTCTTAGAGAAACTACGCAAGCGAGGACTATATGCCAAATTAGAAAAGTGTTTATTTCACTAGACGGAGATGGAATTTTGGGGGTTCATTGCGACTACAGAAGGTTTGAAGATGGACCCCAAGAAAGTAGAAGCAATCATGTCTTGGGAGGTTCCGAAGACGGTTAGAGACGTACAATGCTTTCTTGGTTTTGCTAACTTCTATCAGATCTTCATCAAGATTTATTCTCAAGTTGCTACTCCTCTCACTCGATTAACATGCAAGGATAAGTTAGAATGGGGACCTTTGGCGGAGAAGGCGCTTCAAGATTTGAAGATAGCATTTACTACAGCTCCAATTTTGGTACATCTAGACTTTACAAAGGCCTTCTATTTAGAAACTGATGCTTCAGATTTTGCTTTGGGAGCTGTGCTTTCACAAATGAGTGAAGATAAGAAGCTCCATCCAGTTGCATTCTATTCTCGGATGTTCTCTGCTGCTAAAATCAATTATGAGATCCACGATAAGGAACTTCTTGCTATAGTGGATTCTTTCGAAGAATGGCGTCACTTTCTTGAAGGAGCTGCACATCCAGTAACCGTATATACGGATTATAAGAATTTGGAGTATTTCATGACGGCTCGAGTTTTAAATCGGCGTCAAGCTCGATGGAATATGTCGCTATCTAGATTCAATTTTGTTATCACTTATCGACCTAGAAGGCAGCAAGGACTATCCGATGCTTTATCAAGGAGATCGTATCTTGCACCAAAGGCTGGAGAAGCAGCGTTTGTTCAACAATGTACAACATTATTGAAGCCAGAGAGATTTCAACTTTGTGCTACTATTGTATCATTTGATGCTGACTTCCTAAACCAGGTACGTGCTATGACCATTAAAGATTCAGTAGCCATTGATATCAAGCAACGTACCAATGACGACAAGTTCAAGGTGGAGGGAGAACTTTTATACTTTGAAGAGCGATTGTACATTCCAAAAGGACTAGCACGACTCCGAGTTCTTCAATCTCGCCATGATTTTCCAGCTGCGGGACATTTTGGATTCAACAAGACCTTGGAGCTTATTTCTCGAGATTTTTGGTGGCCCCAAATGTGGAAGGATGTGAAAGATTTTGTCCTCTCCTACGACATCTGTTCAAAATCTAAGAATCCTTGACATCGCCCTTATGGACTTCTACAACCATTGCCAATTCCACGTCGACCATGGTCTTCAATTTCTATGGACTTCATCATGGACTTGCCATCATCAAACTCATTTGACAGCATCTTTGTCGTGGTAGATCGGCTTACGAAGATGGCACACTTTGTTCCTTGTAAGGAGACATTGTCGAGTGAAGTCACAGCAAGACTCTTTCTCGATAATGTGTATCGATATCATGGACTACCGGATGATATCATATCAGATCGAGGTACCCAGTTCGTGTCAAAGTTTTGGAGATCTCTCTTTGGGATATTGAAGGTGGATATCAAGCTTTCTTCAACTTTTCATCCTCAAATTGATGGCCAAACGGAACGGGTGAACCAAGTCTTAGAGCAGTACTTATGATGTAGCATCAACTATCAGCAAGACGATTGGACTGCATATCTACCGCTAGCCGAGTTTGCATATAACAACACCCTCCATGTATCGACTCAACAAACACCATTCTTTTCCAACTATGGGTATCATCCGAAGCTTGATTTATTGAGTCCGTCAACAAATAACAATCCAGCAGCTGAAGGATTTGCGAAGCAACTATCAGAGCTTCAAACTATGTTGAAGCTTCAATAACAATCCGCTCAAGAATCCTATAAGACGTCTGCAGATAGATTTTGGAATCCAGCACCTACTTTCAAAGTTGAAGACAAAGCCTGGCTTCTTCGACGAAATATCAAGACCAAGCGACCATGTGATAAGTTGGACTATCAAAGATTGGGACCATTTATCATCGAGAAGCAAATTAATCCAGTGGCATACCGGCTGGAGTTACCGGCTTCTATGAAGGTACATCCAGTCTTTCATGTTTCTTTGTTGGAGCCTTATCGAGAGTCATCTTTTCCTGGAAGAGTGCAATGTCCGCCACCTAGTATTGAAATCGAGAACCACGAAGAATACGAGGTTGAAAAGGTATTGGATTTACGGCGAAGGTAGGAAAAGTTAGAATATCTTGTTCATTGGTGCGGCTATGATATTAATGAGCGAACGTGGGAGCCAGCTGAAAATCTTGCGAATGCGCTACAAAAGGTACAGGAGTTTCATCAACAACATTCCGATAAACCTAAATCAATTTAATGATAGCTTCTTTCTGAAGCTTGTTCTCCCAACAATATAAGAAAAGGGGAGAGCACCAGCAAAATTCATAGTTGATGTAGTTATTTTCTCCAAGATAGATCGTAGTTTAGTCTTTTGATATGGATAGCCAAGAGATAGATATTTTGCCAGTCAGAGTATCACAATCGAGTAGCTCACGAAGGCGACCCCGAGATAAAGAACTACATGTACCACGACGACGACGGAGGATACCGAGTAATCGATCACTAGTGATCGTATTTGAGATCGAGCCTACTTACGATGGTCAACTAGAAGGCGTGTTTGCAGGACAATTTCACAATGAAGACACCGAAGTTCATGCTTGGTCAGAAGTCGAAGGCTTGGGCCACTACCGTTGGCTTCAAGGGTCGATGAACCACTTGCCTCGTGAACAACAGTTGGAGTTCATAGCAGAAGTTATGCGACAGATCTTCATTTTCTTACGTTGGTACTGATCAACAACATTGCTTCTCAGAGACCTCGAAGCTAAAGGAGGGGGTGATGTTAGGGACATATTTCTTAGAACTTTCTAGAGAGAAGTTTCTAAAACCTTCTAGAAAACAAGCCTCTGGAACCTTCTAGAAGAGAAGCCTCTGGAACCTTTTAGAGAGAAGTTTCTAGAAGCTTCTAGAAAGGAAGTCTTTGAAACCTTCTAGAAGAGAAGTTTCTAGAAGCTTCTAGAAAGGAATCCCCTGGAACTTTCTAGAAGCTTTCTAGTTAATAGAAGTAGCTCAAGAAGTTTCTAGAACCTTCTAGAAAGGAAGCCTCTGGAACCTTCTAGAAGCTTCCTAGTTAATAGAAGTAGCTCGAGAAGCTTCCTAAGTAGGAGTATATATAGGGATCGAGGCTGAAGAGTTCTTCAGTCTCGACAACACATCTCTTGGAGTTCTAGCTCACCTTTCTGGTGTTGTTCTTGTACTCATTTGTTTAATCTAGTTCTGCCACTTCTTCTTGAACTTCTTGTTAGATTTCAAGTCTGTATTTTGTGTTTGTGACAGGAGGATTTTCTTCAATCCAATTTTGGTAAGGGAGGAATGAGAGCATTGGTTCAAGATTACTTAAAAGAGTATAAAATAGTCGCACGAGAAAGTACAAGTTATGGTGCTAGAGTAGATGATGACCTTGGTGGAAGTACGGAAACTAGTGAGTTTTGGGCTTCTGCCATTTCTATAATGCAAGAAGGGAACTTACCTTGAGAAGCATTATTGAGGACTGCAGCTACAATACGAGGTAGAACAGGTTGGGAGGATCCTGTTGAGTCTCTTTCAGTTCATGCATATATTGCTAAGAGCCAACATGAAGCTTTGATGGAAGAAAAGAGACGAGGAAATTTTGATGATACGAGAGAAGGAAATTCTTCTAAGAGGCAAACTCGAGGAGACAAGGCTTCGGAGGCAGCTTCACAAGAATTGCGTGTAAAGGATACCTCACCATCATTGGAAGAAAAAGCAAGGAAAACAAAAGATAAGGGCAAATCAATTGCTTATAAACTACTTTCTGACATTGAAGCGGCAACAAATTTGGAAGGGGTGTTGGAAGAACGTATATTAAATGCTAAGGTAGAATTCACATTGAAAGAAGTTTTGGGAATTGCAGAGAAGGAGTTTCATGATATTATCATTGACAGCATTAAGCAAAAGAGGTAATTAATGGGCGAAACTGGAAAGAGTCATGCTATTGATGCAAGAATGTATAAAGATGAAGAAGAGGTTGATATTGGTTACAAGCAATCAACAAATGAAAAGAATGGATATAATCAACAAGTACGTTTCAAAGATTATAGTGATAAGGAAATAGAAATTTTGAGCCATTATACTCGAAAGCATTGGGCAAAGGCAACTATTGAGGTATTGGTGAAAGTAGGAGATATAGAAGAACCAATTGTTGCTTTTGTCGACCATGGTTCTGAAATAAATCTTATGTCTAAAGATCTTTATAAGAAGCAAAAATGGCCAATTGATATGGAACATAGATGGGCAATATGAGCAGCTAATAAGACATGGGGCGAATTATATGGAGCTTGTCCAGATGTCAAAATTCGGATTGGAGATGTTGCAATGGAATAACATTTCTTTGTTGAAGATACAACGTCTTATCCATTGATTTTAGGACAACCTTATATTATGACAACACGGATGGAAACAAAAGTACTTGACGATGGTTCTATTTATGCAAGGGTACGTAGCGAAGATGGGAGGAAAGCTGTACAATTTCTAACAATACCTCCTAACCATGAACGGAATCGAGATAGGTTGAGGGAGAAACCATTGCCAAAGATTGTTGAAGGATTTAAGGATTTTGGGGAAGTAAAATATAAAGCGAGATTATAGAGGTACAGAAGAGGAGGTACTCTCATGAGATAAAGGTGCCTTTGATGCTAGTTTTATTGGTATTTTGGAGAATGGAAATATTATGTATAAGAAAGTTGATGATTTTAAAAGAAAAAAAAGAAAAAGATTATATAATATTGAAGGAGAATTACACAAGTTAGGTACATTGCAAGATGATGAGAGGATTTTAGGTGTTTATGAAGAAAATAGACTAGAAGATTCATTGGAATTGATTACATTTATTGGGTTAGGGAATAATGATAAGATTGTTGAGATTTATTCAAGAGAAGTTTATACCATACTTGAATCTTTTCAAGCACCAGAAGTCACTGTAGAGACGAGATATAAAACGACAAATAAGAAGGTAAAGCCCGTTGTCGAACCATTACCAGAAGATTTTAATGAATAAATGGGAGAAGCATCAAAAGAAGTAAATTTAAGAGATCTAATGAGTATTGGACATCAGTTTACTAAAGAGACTTTTGAAGAATTGAAGATTGGTTCTGATGGTTCTTTATTGCCGGAGGAAATTACTTGCTTCAAAAAGATGTTGGCTAAACAAGGTAGATCATTTGTCTTTGAATCTTATGAAATTGGGTGTGTGGATCCAAATATTATAATACCTATGGTTATCTTCACTGTACCACATGTACCTTAGAATCTAAGACCGATTCTCGTACCAAGGATACATTTACCTAAATTGGTGGAATTATTAAAGGAAAAATGAAGATGAAAATATTGAAACCTTCATATGCACCATATTCTAGTTGATGGTTTACAGTACCTAAGATGAATGGATCACTACGGTTTATTCAAGATATGCAACCGGTGAATGCAGTAACTGTCAAGAATGCAAAAAGTTGGACCTATTGTGGATGAATTTGCTGAGGTGTTTATAGGAAGAGCGATCTATTCAATGGGTGACTTGTATTCAGGTTATGATCAATTTCAACTTGTCGAAGGAAGTAGAGATATGACAACGATGAAGACACCACTTGCATTGGTTAGAATGTGCACTCTTCCTCAAGGCGCGACCAACTCACTTGCGCATATGATGAATGGGATGAATAAGGTATTGAGAGATTTTATTCTGGAGAAGACTATACCTTTTCTGGATGATGTTCCTATAAAAGGGTGCAGAGAAGAAGACAAGGGTGAAACTTTAGATAAGAGGGAGTGTCGTAAATATGTTGTTGATCATATACAAGATTGTGAAAAGATTTTAACTCGGCTTGGAGAAGTTCATCTTATATTATCGGGTATGAAGTCCGTATTTGGAGTACAAGAGGTTGTGATTGTTGGACATTTATGTGGATCTTATGGAAGAAAACCAGATCCAACTAAAGTTAATGCAATTAGAAGGATGAAAGAAGATTGTGAATCTTTAACAGAGATTCGCTAGTTTTTATGTGCATGTGTATTTTATTGAATCTAGATCCCTCATTATGCTTACATAGCAGATCCATTATATGAACTGTTATGCAAGGGCTACCGATTTAAATGGGAAGAAAGGCATATTCAGGCAATGCAAAGATTGAAGAAATTATTGATGTCACCTCTAATATTGAGGAAGGTTGATTATAAGTGCAATAGACCAATGATTCTTACTGTGGACACTAGTCCAATTGCCATTGGATGGACTGTTGGTCAAGATGATTCAAGTGGGAATAGATTTGCAATTCGATTTGGAGCTTAAGTTTTAAGTATTCATCAGCGTACATATTCGCAAGTCAAAAGAGAACTTTGGGGAGTTGTTTCGGCTATGAAAGCTAAAAAGGACTATTTGATTGGGGTAGTAGTAGTAATTGAAACAGATTGCTTGCCATTGCTTGGAATAATTACTAACTGTTCAACACTAGATATTGCAATGTTGAGATGGATTGCTTATATTAAGTCACTAAATCCAGAATTTAAGCATATTACTGGGAAGAATAATTTAGTAGCAAATATGCTATCTTTGAAAGATGTGGAGTTAAACTATCACTGATTACTGCTTATAATCCGAAAGGGAATGCAAAAAGTGAATGTGGTCACCTACCGATTGTGAAAGCATTAGTTAAAGCTTATTATGGAAAAATTAGAGAGTGGCGACCACTTTTATCATTTGCATTATGGGCTGATCGAACAACACATAGTTCGGTGACAAGATATATGCCAGTAGAACTTATGACAGGTCGAAAATCAATTATGTCGATTGAAGAAAGGATACTTACTTGGAGTATGCTATTATGGGAAGATAGATTGACAAGAGAAGAACTTCTGGCTATTAGGATTTGACAATTGGAGCAAAGATTGGAAGATATACTGATAGCATTGGAAAGGTTAAAAAGAGCAAGGTTACAAAACAAGGCGTGATTCGATAAGCAACATCGATTGAGACCTAAAGCAATTGAAGAAGGTGATTGGATACTTATTTATGATAGTAGTCTGGACAACCAATATAGCACTTTACGAAAGTTTTCGAAACGTTGGTTTGGACCGTATGTAGTAACAACTGTTCATGATAATGCGACTTCTTCATGCAGGAGTTCGATGGCACAAGGTTAAAAATACCAATTGCAGGGACGAGAGTGAAATTGTTTAAACAAAGATATGCAGAAATAAATATAGAAGACCTTAATGAAGACATAGATATTCTGCAGTGAGAAGATGAAATTGATTTGGATAGCAGAGACGGTGGAGATGGACTAGACAAAGATTTGGAGAACATATTATGAATCAAATGGCAACTAGGTTAATTAGTACATATCGGAGGATGCACAGGTTCAGAGGGAGTGGATGTCGTGTTGTAACTCGTCTATATGATGAAAATATAAATGAAAAAGACTTATTAATATTTAGTCACCTTGGATGTTAGAAGCGGTGGCCAATTCTAGTACAAATACTGAGAGGCTAGGTTCAGTCACCCCATTACAGTCAGCCGAGGCATACTCACCAGTAACAAAATGCTCCATTCGATTCCAATAACAGAAGTCAGCAGAAAAAAAAAATGACCAATTCAAGGACGAATGAGCCTGGTTCGAAGAGCCAATTGGATCTAATTTTAGAAGACCTCAAATCTAGGTCCTATTGTGGGCCTCTTATCCAATATGAGACCTAACTTGGTCGAGCAACCCAATGTGGTCTGATTATGGGCTTCGATTTCATTTCAGGTTGTTTCGATTTTTTGTACCGTTTCGGGAACGTCCTTTCGGTAAAACGATCTCTTAAAAGTAAATATGGGGGAGAAAAAGCTCCGTCGACTATTCCAATTCGGAGAATTCAAAGCAAAAGAATAGGATCTTCTCAGGGTTAAAGGGAAGGATAGGTTAAGAAATGAGGAGGGAAGAATCAAGGTTTTAAGGGTCGGAGAGCTAGCTTCATACTCGAAAAGGTAGAAAGTTGGAGATTTTTTTTCTTCATAGGATTTTGGAAAGACTGAGGCAATCATTGCTAAAAGTCAATGATATATTGGTGAACTGGATTTTCCATAAGAGAGGAAAAGGCTGGTACTCTTGATTGTTGTTAGAATGGGGGATACTTTTGTGGTTGAAATTTAGAGTTGTCTAGAAGGTTGAATATACTGAATGCATGCGTCGTTGTATTAATCTGACTGTATGGATAGAGGATATTTGTGAATAATTTAAAGAGGTTTTGGGAGTTGGCAAATTGGAGTTTGTTTAGGGTTTCTATGATAACTGGGGACCTACCGACAAGGATAAGAGGAATATTGGTGAGCGGCCAAGGGACATCGGTGCGGATTGTAGCATAGCCTCACAATCTGTAAGCGGGGTTGAATTGGAACTTCTTGAGCATTCGAAAGGGCTTGTAGAGACACTAGCGATAGATGTTTCACAAGAAGTCAAAACGGCAGATTGAGGATCACAGCTTGCCGAAATTCACGGTCTAAGATTAAGGTAATTAATGATAAAGATAAAATAAAAAACATAAAATAAATAAAATAAAATAAAAATAACAAAAGAGATTGAAGTTATATAGGGTCTCTAGGTATTTTATATTGGAATTAAGCTTTTATATTGCAATCCAATATAGATTATATTTGGGTAGTCAAGAACCCAATAGACTGCTTGAGTACTAGCAAAACACCATACTACCTCCTACAACCAGACGTCCAACGCATTCTCAAGCAAGTTAGCATGTAATACGACACCGGCTATTATAATTAAAGGGCACATTGCACTGCTGATAAGTGTGACCAAACTGCTTACAATTTCTACATATTGGAGCATAGTCATCACTGGCCCTTAGATTAGGACATTCACTCACATAATGTCTGATTTATCTGCAACGATAGCAATAAAGTGGTCTCTTGTCAACTCCTTCAGGGATAATGGTTGTCTCTACTAGTATATAACAGCTAGGTCTGTTCCATATTAGATGAATAAAAGATCCTGGTTGACCCATTGTTACTGTAGAGTTTGGCATTAGCTTCGTTATAGGTGGATATTGATGGTATCCTAGTTGGTTCATCACCAATCCATGAGTATTGGATACACCTTCTTGGTGAAATTCAGAGTTGAAGAAATTAGAATAATTCTTGTTTTGTTTATTCGCTCAATTTCTATTCTAGCCAAACCTATTATTTGTTTGTACTTGATTGACATCCCATGAAGTTGGTTGAGTCATTATCTGATTACTGAGTTGTTGCTTCCGTAAATTCTAACAGTTGGTGGTAATATGCTTGCCCCCACAAAAGGTACATTGTATAGTCATTTGGAGAGGTGAAGGACATTCTGTTACTAAATGACCTTGCCCCTTACAATTCCTGCATTAATCATTGGGATGCATATTGGTTGGTTTATGCCTTTTTTCTTTATCCTTGGCCAGATTCACAGCCAATTCATGCATTTTTTTGGTCAATGTTAATAGCAATGATTCATAGGGATCCCTTGATATCAATGCATTTGTCAATTCCTTCGTAGGTATTGGTTTTTGATACATGGAATAAGGTGCATACGGGTGTGATGATGATGGTGGTACAGCCTGCAATGGAACGATATCTATGATTTCCTGTGGAATTGTACCATAATCATTCCTTCTCAGATAACCTTCCGATACGTCATTCCAATTTGTCATTTAATAACCTCCTTGAGATGGAATCATCGTGGCTCCAACTGTTAAGTTCTGGTCATAGTGACATTCCTTCCATACTTTTGCTTGTTTAAGAGATGATGCAATAGTGGCTGATTGGGCCCCCTTTACAAACATTTTTAATTCTGGTGGATGTAGTCCATTAAACAATATGGACAATACAAATGTTTCTGGCATTTGGTTATTTGGCCATTTTTGAAATATATCCACTACACGACCATAATATGACTGTACTGCTTCCTCTGGTACCATTTCGCTGTTCATTAATTTTTCTCTAAGACATTCTTCAAAATCAATTGGTCGAAAATGGACTAAAAATATATTTTTCAATACCTCCCAATTGATAAATTGTCCCACAGATTGACAGTTATACCACTCAAATGCTGTATCTTTCAATGTCACTGGCAGCCATCTCAGTCAAATGTCTTCTGTTCTTCTATTATTAGCTACACACGCCATCAAGAATTGAGACAAATGTTGATCTAGATCTACACTTGGCAAACCCCGAAAAGTAAGTAATGGCACGATGCTAGTCGTTTGATCATCCACTGCATCCATTTAAACTGCAATCGGAACTGCTGGTCCTCTGGATGTCATTAAAGATGCCAGTGTTTCGCTCAATTTCTTATTAAAATAGAAACTGTCTCTCGTAAAAGACTTTTTTGGACTTCCAGGCCTTTCCGATTGACTATTATTATCCCCAAATAATTTTACTGGTTGAATATGAAGTAAAAACGAGAGGTTTTGATATACTTTGAATTGGTCTTTATTGGTAAATGATTTATGCTGATCTTCAGAACTAGTCTTGTTAAAATCGGACATATTTTCAATTGAGAAGATACCCATTGGGATACCTAATTCCTCTGTGCCTTCCTTGTTTTTTGTTAATGGCTTCGAGAGGTTTGCTAAACTATTAGCAATGCTCTGCACGAGTGCTCTTGGCAATTTCTTTAACGGTATGTACTTCTCAAATATTAGAGGTCGATTATCTTTTGGATACAATCGAATATGTCAATAGGCATGCAACCACGGCTTAATCCAACTTTATCGATGCTTCTTTTTCAATTTACAATCTCGCTCATTACGCAACAAATTTCTTGCTTGCGATTGCTCTGTTCTTTCCTTTGATTACTTTATTATCTTTGCTGTTAAATTCTCATTCTTAATAACCATACTCTTTCTTAAAATACTACTGAAATCATCTTCTATTACCAATTTTCTCACACGTTTGATAATTAATTCCTAACACTCAAAGCTATTATCACTCCCTGACAACGGCGCCAAAATGTGATTGCTCGTTTTACTTATTCCGGAAGAAACTTCCCAGCATAAATCCGTATAGGAAGATTCGAACACGGGGAATGACTAATTGCTTAAGCGTTCACGTTAGGGTCACACAATCAATTACCTCCTGAATGTATTGTCTCCATTTCCAATATCTGAAGACACAAGGAAACTATAATCTCCTCCTTCACCTTATCGGTCTCTTCCTTACATCAATTCAGTCATACCAATAACTGCTATTTCTACCAATATATTCATCCTCATAATTTCCAACTGTAATACTGCGCCTTCTCAGCTTTCAGCATACAATTATCCTCGTTTCAATCACTGGAATTCTTCACACAGAACTACCATTCACATTACAGTGTTTCACACAAATACAAACTCATTCTCTTTGCTAAACTACAATCAGATTTCAGCATTCAATCTTTCTTCTTCTCAAATAATATCAATCACATTTCCATTCCATAATTCACTTCATAATATTCAGAAACTTTCAATCCTCTTATTCAAAGAAAATAACAAACAAAAGAAAAGAGGTAGCACTAAGCTTACCCCGGCTCACAACTCTCACAGTCCCGCATTTTCTTCCCCTCTCCCATCCTCCTTATACTACCCTAAGATATCAACTCCTATACTATAGATGATAATTATTTTTCCTGGCTATTCATCTATTTTACCTGCTGAACCACCTTTTCAGCAGTTATCTATCCCTGTTTACACTATACACTATGTATCTACATTTTAAAAATAACTACTTATTCTACAATAAGTATTGATCTAGATTTGTACTTAGTAAGCTCCTAAAAGTAGGTAATAGAGCCATGTTAATTGTGTGATCACCCACGTCACCCATTTGGACTGCTATTAAAACTGCTAGATCACTTGTCTTCATTAAAGAGGACAATGTACCACTTAATTTCTTATTAAAATAACCACTGCCTTCTCCAAATATTCTTTTCAAAATTTCCAACCTCCTCAATTTACTATTATTATCTCTAAATAAGTATATTGATTAAATTGGAGGTAAAAATGATGGATTTTGAAACATACTGAATTGGCCTTCATTGACAAGCAATTTATGCCAATCTACAAAACCAAGTTTGATAGAATTGGTAGTTTTTGCTATTGGAAAAGTATCTAATGGAGTACACAATTTTTTTTTGTTTCCTTCACTTACAGTTAATGAGTTCAAAAGATACATTGGGCTATTGACAAAATTTCTTGGAAGTACTCTTGATAATTTTCTTAACAATATATATGTTTGAAATATTAGAGGTCAATCAACTTCTGGATATGCTTGGATATGCCAACAGGCATGTAACCATGGCTTAATCTAACTTTGTCGATGTTTTCTTTTTAATTTTCTTGCTTATTTTACAATAATTTTCTTGCTTGTGCTCTCTCTTGTCTTTTTTTTGACTAGTGTGTTTTCTTTATTGTAATGTTTTCATTCTTAATAATCATAATCTTTCAATATATACTGCTGAATTTGCTTCCTAACTCCCATCCAACTATTCCTTTTCTTCACTTTCGAACCAATTTTAATTTTATAACCTCTTTATACAACATTCAAAACTACTTATTTGGGAGCTTATTCCTAACACTAAATACTATTGTCAATCCTCCATAGCAATGCCAAAATGTGGTTGTTATTTTATTTATTTTATAAATTCTTTTCAGAATACATCTATAGAAGGGGATTCAAATACAAGGAAAGACTAACCGCATGAGCTTATATACTAGGATCACATAATTATCCGTATTCTCAACCACTAAAATACTAAAGAATACTACAATGCTTTCTTCAACTAATAATACTCCTTCATCAATTCATAACAACAATGTGTAATCTTACTCTCAAAAGACTGCTCAAATCACACAAATTCTATCCAATGCCAAAAATAATAAACTTTTACTCCAACCAATCTCGCTTCACATAATTTTTATAATTATAGACTTCTTCTATCAAAACACATACAAATCTCAATTAACAACAATTATAATCTTTCAAACAGAATTAATCTTATATAGAATGTAATAAAAAACTTCTAATATCTTTTCATAATAATTCAATAACATAGTCCTCTAATAACATACTCAATATCTCATAAATCAATCTCTGATTTATTCTATAGATTCACTTCACAATATTCAAAAACCATCCATTACTCTTCAACTATAAAGAAAACAAAGAAAACAAAGAGGTAGCACCAAGCTTACACCGGCACATGACTATCAATGTCTGGCCCTTCCAATATCTTCTTCAACTTACTTATGCTTTACTTTTGAAATTCCAGATTTTAACCATCATTCCCTACTTAACCATTTTTCACAACTAATTCAATCATCCAATGTACTGAATTGACAATCCTAGGACTGATTAATCTACTTTATCCATATCTTATAAAAATGAATTTCTACCAATTCTATAATAGCTTTGATGGATAAATATGAAATCAAACATTGGAAAATAATTCCATATCATCATCGAACCAATGGGCAGACTAGAAAGACCTATGGTACTCTGTGTAAAATTTTAACTAAGACAATGTCTAGTGCGGAAACAAATTGGGATATTAAATTATTTGTAGCATTATGTGCATATCACACTGCATATAAAGTGACTACCAATTCTATACCATTCCAATTAGTATATGGGCAAGAAGTAATCTTACCAATTGAATTGGAGGTATAGAGTTTGAAAATTGTATTAGATCAATATCTTGGTAACAAGGAATTCCTCCAATATCGATTAGTATAATTGAAAAAATTTAATGAAGTTAGGGCTACGACTCTATTGACTATGGAAGCTATACATCATCGATGTAAGAATTATTATGATAGTAAATTATGTCCTAAGTCATTTTTGTCCAATGATCTAATAATTCTTTATGATAGCAGATTTAACAATTTTTTAAAGAAATTTCAAGTCTATTGGCATGAACTATATTATATAGTAGAAGGTTTTCCTAATGGATCCATTTAATTGGAAGATTTTATGGGTACCTAATTTATTACATATATCAACAAAAAAGATTACTACTTTTTTATACGTAAGTCCAGGATGGATTTTAAAAATTACAAGGAAAAAGGCTTATTTATTAATAATAGATTATCTATACCCATAGGTGTATGTTGAAGTAAAGATGGCTAATCGTAAGTTTTGGATACTAATAATCACTAGTAACAAAATCAAAAGTAAGACTATAATCAACAAAATTAGAGATTCTGGATCCATACCTAAGTAAAGATTAGGAGTTGAGTACTCAATAGCAGTTGTTTTTAGCATTTCTTATATTGTTATTTGGAACATACCAGCTTGGAGAGTAGGATTTACTTTAGTAAACAAGAGCGTAGTGTAAGTGCAAGTAAAGAATTAAAAGCCAGTATTGTACAATGTCAATGGAAAGAATGGAGCGAGCTACGGACAAAGAAATAAGAGGCCAAAATGTGAGACCTAAGAGCAATTTGGAGTTGCCATCTTTAGTAGTTATCACAAACATAAAACCAATGAAGATCAAATTTTGCTAGAGCACAAAAAAAGAGATAGATTTTAGAAATGTACAGTTATATGTGTTTTTGTGAGGGTTTGATAACTTGCCACCAATTGATATAAAATTTTTGATAGATTATATATTCAATTATGACTCGAAAGATGATTCGAGTATGATAAAGGAGAGAATTATTGAGATTGATGAAATTACCTTGTAAAATGTACTGCATCTTCCAATTGGTGGACTTGTTGTGGGTATTAAAGTATCTAGAAATTTTAGACCAATGTCGTTTTGTGGTTTGGCTACCATGTGAAAATAATATATTCATATATTTAATCCATAATATACTAGACAATGGTGAGAACTATGTTAGTAGATTTTTATTAGTTATGAAATGTGGATAGATTACTACCTCAAAAAGAGGTAGTTTAAAAGGGCTTCTATTAGAATTTATATAACTTTAATTTCTTTTGATAGTGACTTTGAAGTTGATCTCATTAATAGTAAATTTTAAATATTTAGAGTCTCCTTTGTTAAATATTGGTGACCCTTAAAGTCTTATTCTATTTCTTTTATATGGTGTTTAGGACATATATTGTATAAATCTTGTAATAAAAAAAGTTGGAGAGGAGTTTTAGTAGCAAAAAGAGAGTTTAGGGCATCCATATAGATGATTGGAGATAGATGATGAAAATCTCCATTCCTATTGGTCAAAAATCATGACCAATGGACTTCAAGGAGGCTGCCCGAGGCCATATTAGAGATTAGGGTTCGTTTTTTGGAGTTATTTGAGCTTTGGAGGCTAAGATTAGCATGTTTAGGTTTTTGGCTATAGTTTTGGTGCAAATTTTGAGTCATTTGGAGTTTATATGAAATAGATATGGGCACTCAAAATTACTGTTCTGATTTTGTACCTATTGTCACTCTTTTGGATGTAACGCACGGGTATAAAAAGCAACAGAAGATCGGTGATTAGGGTTGAAGAAAGCACTCTCTTGGCTATAGTTTTGGCATATTATTTGATGGATTTTAAGTTTTAGTAAAGAAGATATTAGAGGTTGAAATCAATACTTACAAATCTAAGAGTAGTAAGTGATCAAAATTGCAAGTAGTTGTGTTTTGGACTTTATCTTATGCAATTTGTCAAGATTTTGGCTAATAACTTTTAAGAATGTTTATTTTCATGTAATCAAATTTTATACATAAGTTTTGTGGTATTTGGATTTTGGATTTGTGAGATATGAAGAAAATAGTACTTAGGTGCTTGTGAATTAGGGTTTTAGAGCACCTACTAGGTTTTCTAAGATGCCACACAATCGGTAGCAAATTTATGGTTGAATTTTTGAAAGATAAAGCTTAAGGATGAATTCTATGATATTCGTGAATTTGGCAAAATTTGAATAGTTGAATCAAGAGATATGAATTTCTAAAGTTTGGAAAGAAAAAATCTTTTGTAGGAATATTATATTCTGAAGGAATTTTATTATAATTTGAGTATTTTATAAAATTTATAGGAGTATTTTAGAAGCCAAGACTTTATATATATTTTGAAGATAGACATATGGAGCTATGGTTGAATTTTTGTATAAAGATGAGTTTTTGAGAGGAGATTGTGGATTTCCTTTGAAGTTATTGAAAACCTAATCTACTAGCAAATGGTAATCTATGATTTGATATAGGCAAGAATGTTAGTAAATTTCTAGATATTTTAGAAAGTCTTATGTAAAAACCTTCTTAAATATAAAAGATTTTATTAATACAATATCTTTTTGATATTGTAGTATTTATTTATCTTTTACTTTTAAGATTAAATAACTTATTGGAGCTTGGCCAATAACTTAAAACTAAACTCTCTACAATTACGTACCTAGTGTATTTCTAGATAGAAAACCATACAATATGATACCGGTGTCGTGTTGTGGTTTGGCTACTATATGAAAATAATATAATTATATACTTAATATATAATTATTAAGTAACATGGTGAGAGCCATATTAGTAGATTTTAATTGGTTATAGAATATAATTTGATTATTACCTTGAGAAGAGGTTGTTTAAAAATATTACTATAGAATTTGTATAACTTTAATTTTCTTTTGATAGTGGCTTTTAAGATTGGTTTTGGTTGATAGTAACTTCTAAATATTTAGAGTCACCTTTGTTAGACATTGGTGACATTTGAAAACTTATTTTGATTCTTTTATTTGGTGTTTAGAGCATAAATTATGTAAATCTTATAAGAAAAAGGATCGAAGAAGGATTTTGGTAGCAAAGGGAGTAAATAGGGCACCAATATAGATGAATGTAGATGAATAATGAAAATCTCCATTCCTATTGGTCAAAAATCATGACCAATGGGCTTTGAAGAGGCTGCCCGAGGCCATATTAGAGATTAGGGTTAGTTTCTCGAGGCCATTCGAGTTTTGAAGGCTAGGGTCATAAGGTTTAGGTTTTTGGCTATGGTTTTGGTGCAAGTTTTGTGTCATTTGGGGTTTTTATGAAGAAGATATAGGTGCTCAAAGTTAAGGTATTAGTTTTGGACCTACTGTCACTCTTTTGGGCATAACGCAAGCGTACGGACAGCAATTGAGGATTGGTGACTACAACTAGAGAGAATACTTTTGCTACTATACTTTTTACATGCTGCGTACTGGATTTCAAGTTGGCATGAAGGAGTTATTGGTTTTTGAAGTCAGTGCATGCAATCTAAGGGTAGTAAGTAATCTGATTTACTAGTGGTTGTCTCTTGAGATATGTCTTGAGCAATTTGACAAGGTTTTGGCTCAAAATTTCAGGAAATGTGTAATTTTATGTTAGTAAACTTTATGCATAAGTTTTATGACATTTGGAGTTTGGGTTTTTGAGATATAAGGAAAATAGATTTTCAAGTGCTTGTAAATTAGGGTTTAGAGTGTTGCTAGGGTTTCTTAGATGCCAGAATATTGGGAGTGAATTTATGGTTTTTCTTTTTTGTGGTAAAATTTAAAGGTGAATTCTACCTATCTTATAAATTTGAAACAAATTGAATAATTAGATCAATAGTTATGATTTTTTAAAGTTCGGGGTAAGAAAATCCTTCACGGGAAAAATATGTTTAGAAGGGATTTTGTTATATTTGGAGTTTTATACAAAAATAAAGGAGTTTTGGAAGCTAAGACAAGAATCATATAAAGGTTTAAGCTACACTCTCTAAAGCTAGATACCCAGTATATTCTCAGATAGTAAATCATGCCATATGACACTAGGAAGCTATTTCAAAGGTGAAATGTCATCATTTGAAAAGAATCAAGATTAGAAATCGACAGAGGCACTTACACTAGAACTTATGGAGTGAATGCGTTTTGTTCAAAAGTGTTTAGGCTTGAATCGACACACCTTGTATATATCCAAACGATTATTGTTTGCTACTGTAAAAGGGATAGAAATTTATTTTTGTGAGATATTGATAAAGTAGATTAATCATTCCTAGAATAGTCAATTCAGTAGGATGGATAATTGAATTAGTTATAAAAAATGATTAAGTAGGGAATGATGGTTAGAATCTGAAATTTCAGAAGTAAGCATGAATAGGTTGAGAAAAAAGTAGGAGGGGTCAGACTGTGATAGTCATGAACTAAGGTAAGGTTGGTGCTATCTCTTTGTTTCTTTGTTATTGAAGAATAATGGATAGTTTTTGAATACTAAGAAAAAAATCTTTGGAATAAATCAGAGATTAATTTATGAGTTATTGATTATATAATTGGAATATTAAATGATTGAATTATACGAGAAGTTATTGGAAGATTGATTATGGATGGAAGATTATGATTGTTGTTTATTGAGAGTTGTGTGTGTTTCAAAAGAAGAAGTTTGTGATTACAGAAATTTTGTGATTCCAAATTGGTTGGAATAAAGTCTGTTATTTCTGGTGTTGGATGGAATTTATGTGTTTTGAGCGGTCTTTTGAGAGTGCAAGGTTGCACATTATTATTATCAATTGCTAAAAGAGTATTATTATTGGAAAAAAATATTGTAGTATTTTTGGATGTTTTAGTAGTTTGGATTATGATTAATTGTATCATCCTAATGTGTAAGCTCATGCGATTAGTCTTTCCTTGTATTTGAATCCCCCTCTACAGGTTTATTCTGAAAGAAATTTGTAGAATAAATAAAAGAACAACCACATTTTGGCACCATTGCCAGAGAATGACAATAGTATTGAGCATTTGGAATTAACAACCGAACGAGTAGTTTTGGATGTTATGTGATGAGTTTATAAAATTAAAATTGCTTCAAAAGTGAAAAAAATTATATAATTAGATGGAAGATAGGAAGCAAATTTAGTAGTATATAATGAAATTTTATAGTTATTAAGAATATATACATTATAGTAAAGAAAACACGCTAGTCGAAAGAAAGATAAGAAAAAGTTCATGCAAGAGAATTATTGGAAAATAAGCAAGAACGTAAATTAAAAAAGAAGCGTCGATAAAGTTGAATTAAGCCATACTTGCATACCTGTCGGTATATCCAAGCATATCCAAAAGCTGACCGACCTCTAATATTTCAGACATATATATTGTTAAGAAAGTTACCAAAAGTACTCGCGGGAATTTTTGTCAATAGCCCAGTGTATCTCTTGATCTCGTTAACTGCAAGTAGAGAAAACTTAAAAGAATTGGGTACTCCATTGGATATCTTCACAATAGTAGAAACTATTGATTCTATCAAAACTAGTCTTATAGAATGGCATAAATTGCTTGCCAATAAGGGCCAATTTAACATACTTCAAAATCCATTGTTTTTACCTCCAATTTAAGCAATAAAATTATTTAGAGATAATAATAGAAAATTGAAGAGGTTAGAAAGTTTAAAAAAGATAATTAGGAAAGGTAATGGTAATTTTTATAAGAGATAAAGCGGCATATTATCTTCTTCAATGATGAAAAGTGGTCCAATAGTTCCAATAGCAATCCAAATAGGTGACATGGACAATTGCACAATTAGCATGGCTCCATTACTTACTTTGAGGGGCTTACCAGGTGCAGATCCAAATCAACACTTGTCTCAGTTTGTAAATGCATGTATAGCCAATAATGGCAAAACTAAAGATATTTGGTTGTGATGACTACTAGCGACTTTAAAAGATATGGTATTTGAATGGTATAAATGCTAAATTGCGGATCAATTTTCTAATTGGGAAGCATTGAAGAATACATTTTTAATCCATTTTTGCCCAATTGGTTTTGAGGATCGACTTTGAGAAAGATTAATGAATAGCAAAATAAATCCAGGAGAGGCAATGGAATCATATTATGGCCGTATGGTAGATATACTATGCACGTGGCTAAATCATCAAATGTCGGAGGTTTTTGTATTGTCCATATCAATTAATGGATTACACCCATTTGAACTAAAAATGTTTGTAAAAGAGGCTCAATCAAATACAATAACTACATCTTTTAACCAAGCCAAGGTTTGAAAAGAATGCCATTATGATCAATTTTTAATTATGGGAGCTACTATGATTCTAATTCAAGGAGGTTATCAAATCTTGACATGGAATGGAGCACTGGTTAATTATTTGAGAATATTCAATTCAAGTACGAATACACAAGATATGGTTAATGTCACCTTGTTGCAAGCTATACCACCAATTACGACAACATCACAATCTCTATACTTCTCTTATTAGCAGCAACCGTTGACTACAATAGAGTTGCCAATAGTATTAGCTTTGAAGGATTCTAATGAAATCTTGTTGTTAAATTTGACTCAAAAAATGGAGGAAATGGTAGTCAATATGGCAAAGGATAAAAAAAAAGAAGCAAAGAGCTATCAATATTAGGCCCAATGTATGGTGTAGTAATTATAAGGGCTAAGGTCATTTTGTGACAGAATGCCCATTTCTTCTACAAATAATGGTACAATATACATTCTGTAGAAGAAAGCATTTGGCAGATAATTATTGGAATTAGATAAAGTAACAATATTTTGGTAATAAAACCATGATTCAACCCATTCAGTGGGGTGTCAATCAAGTTCAAATAGAAAATAAATTTGGCTGGAATGGGACTCATTCAAATACGTAAAATCGAGCCTTTAATAACTTTCAAGGTCCAAATCATAATGCAGGTTCTGCATCAAACTCTCATGATTATGTGAAGGAACACCTAAAATATCAGTAATATTCTCCATTATCACAATCAATTCCAGTTTCCTCCATATCAATAAGATAATTGGAATCATTTATCAATTCAACTTGGAATAGGTGCAGCTGGTATATACTGGTAGAGACATCCAATATGCCTGATGGAGGTAGAAGAAAACTACTTTGTTGTTACCGTTGTAGGCAGATTGATCATTATGTTAGTGAATGTCCTAATCTAAGAGCCAATGATGACTATGCTCATGTTTGTGGAAATTCTAAGTACTCGAGGCATATATATTAGTAGTGTAATGTTCCATTCAATTTCAACAACCGTAATCCACAAATCTAGCTACAAAGTAAGATTGAGGATAATAATCGAGGTTCTTAAGATTCTCCAGTAAATTAAGTAGAATGTATCCAAGTAGTACTTATCAGGAGCCAATAAAAGGACAAAGAACCAATTCAATACTTCAGTGAACTAGTTACGAAGGATCAATTCAAGCCATTTGTGGAGATGTCAAATCGAGTACCTATAAGGAATATCTTACCAATGATCAGACTTGGTCTGTCTATGCAAACTAATGAGGTCCCAACCACTGAGGTCTCAGCTCAGTCTAAACAAGTTTGGTCCTTTGTGCAATTCTAGGAGACATCTTATCCATTAAAAGATCTTCTTATGGATGGACATTCCAGGAAAGTTCATTCAATTGTTTCAAAGTCCGAGTCTAAGAAAGAAAACTATATTATCTCAAGGAATAAAACTGAAACAAATAAAAAAAAAGAAGGCATTAAGAATTTCTTTAAACATAGAGCGTTATGACATTCTGGAAGATCTGGATGCTATTCAGCCTTCTATTTCAATAAAGTAACTTTTAGCAATAGTATTGGAGTATTATTTTGTATTGAGTTCATCATAGATATAGCATAGGCAATGCAACAAAAAAGTTCATGAGGTCAATATGAACCATGACTTAGGCATGCCAACTATCGACAAGTCAATAGATGGCATTGTCATATTGTAAATGCTTATAATATGTAAAAATTAGTTAGAATATATAATATGTTCATAAGTCTTGGTGTATGTTAGAATAGTTTATAAATCAATTTAAAGAAAGTGGATTTAAGAAAATTTATTTTGAATTTCATCTTTTTAATTATAGCATTTCAAAAAAATTATATAACCTAAATATTAGTATGAAGCCTTGAGAGGAGATAAGAGCCTCAAGAAGAAAGTTTTAACTAATAGAAAGCTTATTGGAAGGGATGAAAGCAAGGCATGGTTGGATGAAGGCAAAGAATGGAGATCTTCATTCCTATTGGTCAAAGGCCATGCCCAATGAGCTTCAAGGAGGCTGTCCGAGGCCTTATTAGGGATTAGGGTTTTTCTTTCGAAGTCATTCGAGCTTTGGAGGCTAGAGTCAGCAAGTTCAGGGTTTTGGATATAATTTAGGTAAAGAGTTTGTGTGGTTTTGAGTTTTTGTGAAAGAGATATAGGTGTTCAAAGTTAAGGTGTCAAATTTGTACCTACTATTACTCTTTAAAGCATAACATATGCATACATAGAGTAATGAAAGATCGGCAAATGGAGTTGGAGAGAACACTTTCTTGGCTATACTTTATATATATTATTTGATAAATTCTAAGTCTAGATGGAGTTATAGGACATTGAAGATAGCACATGTAATTCAAAGGCAATAAGTGAGTCATTTTGTTGATAGTAATGGTTGGAGCCATATCTTGAGTTTCTGGACGAATTTTTGACTCAAAATTCTAAAAGTGTGAGTTATTAAGTTAAAAAGCTATAGATTAATGTTTCATGGTATTTAAATACTTATTTTGTGAGATATAAAGAAATTAGCATGCAAGTGTATATAAGCTAGGATTTAAAGCTATTATTAGGATTTTAGTGATATTTCAAGATCTATAATGAATTTACAATTGAATTTTTTTGTGATAGTTTTTGAATATATATAAATACTTCATGTAAACTTTTAGAATTTTTGGATAGTCCGATCGTGAGATATGAGCTATTGAAATTTTAAAAATATTTTTTATAAGGATAAACAAGGTTTTAAGATACTTTATCATATATTTGGATGTTTTTTTGGTACTTGATTTATATTTTGATATAATTGCCCTAAAAAAAATATATTATATATATAAACTTGGTATTTTTATATAGTAGACTTGATTGAGCATTTAGTGGTAGCTAGAAGCCTAGTGCTTTCTTGATGCAAAGTCTCTCTACCCCGACAGCATTATGATTTTTAGAGTCTAAGTGGATGGTGGCTCCAGCGTCAATTTAATAAACTTTGATACAATGGATGCTTTGAACTTAACACATTTAGTACCCACAACATTAATATTATGGATGACAAATCGTAGGTGGGTTAAATCAATAGGTATCTTGCAAAATATTCAAACCATAATTATCAATATTGAATACAAAATAGACTATATCATTTTTTGATTATAATGTTTAACTCTATCATATTTGATTTTATTGAGATGATCCTGATTTTATCAAGTAAAAGTCAAGAATGATTAGGATCGTAGTACTTTGATGATCAAAAAAGGTGATAGCAAGATGCTGTTACAAATGTATCTAGTACACTATCATGGAGAATTTCAAATGCCAGCATTTGAATTGACATCTGATGATGAGCTCAATTTTGATGAAGATGCCATCGTACCAAAGGAGGGAGCATCCTTCGAAACAATTTAGCAGCATGGGGAGGTGTATCAATGTGAAGGACTAGGAGAATATTTGATATACTAGCCACATAATAAAAATTTAGATCATATTATTACAGATTGGATGATCAAACATAATGTCCATCGGATTAATGCATTGGAATTAGAATTGAATACCTTCACTATGTCAGACGTCATAAATGGATCAGAATTGGTAAAAAAGTTAAAATAGAAAAAGGCATCTAAACCTTTATGTCAAATTATTAACTTGACAATAAATGAAATGCCTCAAATAATAAAAATTTACAAAGGTATTCAAGATCAAGAGTTAACATATTAGAAAGAATTTTTCATTCACCATAAATCTGCTTTTGCTTGGACTTATGGTGATTTGAAAGGTATTCCCATGAGAGTCTTTGAGCATTGGATCATTTTGGAAGAGAATGCTAAATATGTTTGTCAGAGGCAATATCCACTTAATCCAAAATATTTCCTAATGGTGAAGGAAGAATTAGACAAGCTTATTGAGGTTGGTTTTATTTATCTGGTACTAAATAGTAAGTGGATTTTTATAATCATGATGGTGCGAAAGAAGAATAGAAAAATCAAAATTTGTCAAGACTTCCAAAAACTAAATGAGGCTACCAATAAAGATTACTTTCCATTACCTTTTACTGATAGTATATTTGATGCTATAGTAGGGCATGAATGTTATTCTTTCCTAGATGGATTTTCTGATTATAATCAAGTTACAATTTTAAAGGAAGATCAATTAAAGACTACTTTCATTATGGACTGGGAACATTTGCTTATTGTGTTATATCGTTTGGATTATATAATGCTTCAGCCATGTTTCAATGGATGATAACTCAAGCATTTCAAGATTATTTATGAATGTTTATGGAAATATTTTTAAATAAATTTTTATACTTTCAGTACAAAACATGATCATCTAAAATACCTAGGCAAATATTTGGACTAATATACTATATATGGAATATCATTGAACTTTGATAAATACCAATTTGGTGTTTCGTCTAGAAAACTCTTGGGACACATAGTCTCTAGAAGCACTATTACCACAGATCTAGATAAAATTCAGCACATAATGAACCTACCAAGATCAAAGACAATGTCAAGTGTTCACAATTTTGTTGGCCATATCAATTATTATCGATAATTTATTCATTTGTTTGTAGTCATCTATCAACTTTTGACTAAACTTTTAAAGAAACCTTTGTTGGCTCGGACTTATCCAGTTTGGACTAAAGAAATTACAGTGGCGTTTGAAGAATTGAAACAAAAATTCGTATCTACCCTAATATTAGTAGTCCCTTATTGGATAAAGCCATTTTATGTGTATGTTGATGCATCCAATGTTGCTATTGGATCTATATTAAGTCAATAGGATGAAAAAGAAATCCATCATCTTATATATTATGCCACTTGACAATTAGTGGCTGCCAAAAAAAATTACACTACTATTAAACATGAAGCTTTGGGCATGATATATTCGGTTAAGAAATTTCAGAATTATTTGTTGGATTATTCATTCATGTTTTATGTGGATCATGATGCCCTAAAATACATGATTAATAAGCCTCAATTGAGTGGACATATTGCCAAATGGATATTACTACTATAAGAATTTAATTTTATTATTATCGTAAGACTTGGGAAGAACCATGAAAATGTTGACTATTTATCTCAATTATTTAATATCTTGGGTAATGAACCTGTATTTTATGTATTTTTTGATACTAGTTTATTTTCTATGGATGTGATTTCATCAAAGTAAAGTGAAATAATTCAATTTTTGATATTCCAAATATTTCTACTTGTATTTAGCGAAAAGCTTAAGAAACGCTTAACTTTGAAAAATACATCATATACAATGATTGATGATACTTTGTATAAGTAAGGAAATGATGGCATTTTATAATGCTATATCTTTCAAAGTGAAGTATAGTTGATATTAGATAGTTGCCACTTAGATAGTTGTAGTGGATATTTTGTCGGTGATAGTACTGCTCGAAAAGCTTTAATGGTCGCATATTGGAAGCCAACAATGTTCTCAAATGTACACTAATATGTTTGCCGTTGTAATCAGTATAAAGAATTGGTCGACCAACTGATACTTTTGCCATGCCATTAGTACCAATTTTGGCCCAAGCACTGTTTAAAAAATGGAGAATTGATTTTGTTGGACCAATTGTACTAGTGTCATGACATAGATAGAAGCAGTATATTTTAGTTGCCATGGACTATGTAACCAAATGGGTAGAGGCTGTTGCAACATAACATGATAATGCAAACACTATCGCCACTTTTTTATATAGAAATATTATTATTTGGTTTAGGTGTCTTAAAGAATTAGTTAGTGATTGCGGAACCCATTTCATTAATTCTACAATTTCAACTTTGATGGATATGTATGAGTTCAAGCATACGAAAATAACTCCATATTATCCTAAAGCCAATGGACAAATAGAAAAGACCAACAATATTTTATGCAAGATATTAATTAAGACTATTTAAGAGCGGGCACGGATTGGAATACCAAATTATTTGGAGCCTTATGGCCATATCGTATAGCGTATAAAGTGACAACCAATTCCACCATATTCAAATTGGTTTATGGATAAGAAACACTCTTACCTATAGAACTAGAAGTCCAGAGTTTACGCATTGCAGTGGATGAACGACTGAGTGATAAAGAGTTTGCACTACCAAGTAGTAAAATTAGAAGAATTAGATGAAATTTGGGCTACTGCTCTTTTAACTATGGACGCTACATAGAAATAATGGAAGAGTTACTATAATAATAAATTACAACCTAAGAATTTTATGCCTAATGATTTGGGCTTGCTTTATGATAGTTGTTTTAATACTTTTCTAGAAATGTACCCTTGCTAGTGCCTCAATAAGATGAAAGGAATTTATTAGCATTGACTGCCAATTCAAGGGATGTAATACACAAAATTGAGGAATTCAGTCGTATATTAGTACAAGAGGCAGTTCCAGAAGTTACACTTGAATTGACTCCAATTAATTCGGTGGAAGAGAAGAAAAATGAAGTTCCAATTTTGTTAGATATAAATCAATTGGCGTTTCTGTAGGGTCGACTATCAAAAGGCATACATCTTAAGAATGCTTTATTAAAGTACATTTCACAAATATATTATATGGTACAAGGATTAGATACAAAAGGCAGTATCAAATAGGAATTGGAGGCAAGCAAAAAGGTGATATTGGAGCAGAACCAAAGAATTGTAGAGAAAGAACAGATTATCTAAGTGAATGGAAAGTCGAAGTTGACAATGAAATGGAGGTTTTTACAAAAAGAGGAAGCTTAGACAAAAGAAAAAGTATACATTTTAGAGATCATGGAAGGTCAACGGGACGATCTTGAAATTGGAGGCTCAAGTTCATGAATTGGGTGAGCACAATGAAGACCTTTAAGCCCAGTTGATGAAGGAGCCAATAGAAGGATTGGAAGAGGATAAAAGTTTATATTTGGAAGCAGAATTGGTGGAACCAATAATAGATAATGTGATAGTTGATCAATTAGGTGGGCTAGAGGGATAGTAATTTAGTAGAGTTTTGTTTAGTTTTTTTTAGATATGTATCAATTCTCTATTTACGAGGATGCTGCACAGTTAAGAGTGGAGCTATATAGAAGAGGTAGAATTTTTTTTTGTTAGATATTGATAAAGTAGATTAAGTATTTTTAGAATAGTCAATTCAGTACGATGGGTAATTGAATTAGTTATAAAAAAACAGTTAAGTAAAGGATGATGGTTAAAATTTAGAATTTCAAAAGTAATCATGAATAGGTTGAGGAAGAAGTAAGAAGGGCCAGACTGTGATAGTCATGAGCGGTGGTAAGCTTGGTGCTATGTCTTAGTTTCGTTGTTATTGAAGAGTAATGGATAATTTTTAAATTTTGAGAAGTAAATCTTTAGAATAAATTACAGATTGATTTATGAGTTATTGATTATATAATTAGAGTACTAAATGATTGAATTATATGAGAAGTTATTGAAAGTTTGATTATGGATAGAAGATTATGATTGTTGTTTATTGAAAGTTATATGTGTTTCGAAAGAAGAAGTCTGTGATTATAGAAATTATGTAAATCAAGATTGGTTGAAGTAAAGTCTATTATTTCTGGTATTGGATAGAATTTATGTATTTTGAGCAGTCTTTTAAGAGTGCAGGATTATACATTATTGTTATCAGTTGATGAAGAAGTATTATTACTGGAAGAAAGTATTGTGGTATTTTTGGATGTTATAATGGTTTGGATTATGATTAATTGTGTGATCCTAATATGTAAGTTCATACAATAATCTTTCCTTGTGTTTGAATCCCCTTCTAAGTACTTATTTTAAAAAAAATTTGTAGAATAAGTAAAACAATAACCATAGCTATAGTATGAATGCTTGAAAGAATGGTGTTTAATTGAACAACCTTAGTAGCAATTAGAATCCATGTAGAGATGGGAGCCAAGTGGAAGACGAAAAAATTTACATCATTACTTTGCTTCAATTATAAGCATTTTGTGATTGTGTATACGTTTAGTCAAACACTGTCAACAAAGGAGAAAAATATATCTTCCTTAGTGTCTGAACAAGGTGTTTGGAATTTAATGGTGTTGACAACTAATCCAGGGGTCATAGTACATGAAATTGGGGAGTCAAGTAATTCAATAGAATAGAAGGCTATATTAGTGTTTACACCAAGTTAGATTCTAATTTTTTTAGCAATCGAGGTGGCACCTAAAGTTCCAATTTTGATGGACATAATCCAATTAGCATTACCATAGGATAGAACACTGAAAGAAATAAATCTTAAGGAGGTTTTATTGGCTCAAATTTCTCAATTGTAGCTCAGAGTGAATAAAATGGATGGGGAAGGAAATTTAAGGCAGTAATTGAAGGCAAGCAGAAAAGAATTATTAGAGCAAAGCCGCATGATGATAGAATAAGATTGCATGATAAAGAAAAATATGGAATTCAAGTTGTTATTGGAGTATAAATTCGAAAAAAAATAGGAAGCTTGGAAAAAAGAAAAAGAATGCATTCAATGTATTGTAGAAGGTAAAAGGTAAGACCTATTTCAGATTCGTAGTATATCAATTTTAGAATTGGAAAAGGTAAAGTATAAATTAAAAATAGAATGAGAAAAGATAACATTACTAAAATAAAAAAAATAAAAATTGAATGACCAATATAGAATTGAAATAGAAGAGTTAAGGGCAAAAATTGGAACTTTGAAAGAGTTAGTAAAAAAATTAGAAGATGATTTAGCCAGTATTCGTCAGTCACAAATATCTACCTGGTCATTTTCAACAATTGATGAATTAGAGGAGAAGGTGATGCAACAACAATACCAATTGGAAGTGAACTATATTAGGATTCTGCAATTGAAAGCTCAAGTTCATGAATTGGGAGCGTATAATGAAGATTAATCAATCCAAATGAGAAAAGATCCAATAGAAGTATTGGAAGAAAATGAAGACTTATCATTAGAACTAGAATCTGTGAGACCATCTATGAACAATGTTGGAATTGATCAATCTAATAAACTCAGATAGTAGTTTGCAAGGATGCTACACAGTTAGGAGTGGGGCTATATAGAATGAATAGGATTTTTTTGTTTTACAATATATAATATGTAGGGTTAAGAGAAGCTATTAAACTGATGAATAGATAGTTTAGAAGGCAGGATGGATGATTCAATTAGAAAAAGTAGTTATCATCATATTGTGTAGTAGTTGGCATTTTGAGATAAATATAAGTAGGTTGAAAAAGAAGTAGGAGGGATCAGATTGTAATAGTTGTGAGTCGCAGTAAGTGTAGAATAGATATTAGTTTTTTTCTATAAGATATTGATAAAATAGACTAATAATTCATAAAATAGTCAATTCAAGAGGATGGATGGTTAACTTAGTCATTTAAAGTGATTAATTATAGGATTATGGTTAGAATCTGGGAATAGGGAGTAAATATATAGGAGTTGTAGAAGTTAGTTTGAGGGCCATACTGTGATAGTCATGAGGAGGGATAAGCTTGGTGCTACTTCTTTGTTTCTTTGTTTCTTTGTTCTTGAAGAGTAATGGATAGTTTTTGAATATTGAGAAGTGAGTCTAAGGAATAAATCAAAGATTGTTTTATGAGTTATTAATTATATAATTGGAGCACTGAGTGATTGAATTATATGAAGAGTTATTCAAAGATTATGATTGTTGTTTATTGAGAGCTGTATGTATTTTGGACAAAGAAAGTTGGTGATTACAAAAATTGCATGAAGACAAATTGGATGGAGTGAAGTTTGTTATTTCTGGTGTTGGATGGAAATTATGTATTTTGAGCGGACTTTTGAGAGTGTAGGATTACACACTGTTGTTATCAATTGATGAATGAGTATTGTTACTGGGAGAAAGCATTATAATGTTTCTTAGTATTTTAATGGTTTGAAATACGATTAATTTTATGACCTTAATAAGTAAAATTCATGCACTTAGTCTTTCCTTGTGTTTGAATCTTCTTAAACAGATTTATTTTGAAAAAAATTGTAGAATAAGTAAAATGACAATCACATTTTGGTGACAATACTGGAGATAGACAATAGCATTGAGTATTAGGAATTAACTGCCGGTTTAGTTAGATGAAAAATAGGAAGCAAATTCAGTAGAATATAATAAAAGGTATGGTTATTAAGAATGAGAACTTAATAGTAAAGAGAATACAGAAGTCAAAAGAAAGAATAGTGAAATCACAAGCAAGAAATTTGTTGCGTAACAAGCAAGAACAAAAGTTAAAAAAGAATCATGGACAAAGTTGGATTAAACCATAGTTACATGCTTGTCGGCATATCCGAGTATATCCAGAAGCTGATCGACATCAAATATTTTAGAAGTATATACCATTAGAAAAATTTCCAAGAGCACTCATGGAAAATCTAGTCAATAGACCAGTATTTTCCTTGAGGCAGTTAATTGTGAGTAAGAGCATCTTAAAAGAATTGGATACTCCACTAGATATGTTTCCAATAACAAAAGCTTTCAATTCCATCAAAATTGGTTCCATAGAGTGGCATAAATTAATGATCAATAAGGGCCAATTCAGTGTATTTCAAAATCCATCATTTTCACCTCCAATTCAATCAAATAACTTAGTAAAGAATGATAATAGCAAATTGAGGAAACTTGAAAGTTCAGAACAATCAATTGAAAAAGGCGCTGGTTATTTTAACAAAGGATTAAGTAGAAAATTATTTTCTTATTATGGCGATGGGTGGTTTAGCAGTTCCAATAGTAGTATAAATGGGTGACGTGAGCAATCGTACAACGAGTGTAGCTTTATTATCTATTTTTAAGGGTATTCTGAGTACAAATTCTAATCAACACTTATCTCAATTTTTGGTAGCATGTGTAGTCTATAATGGAAGAATTGAAGATATTTGGTTATGATGGTTACCAACAACCTTAAAAGACACGGCATTTGAATGGTACAATCGTCAACCAGTGAGTCTATGCAGTTTTGGAAAATATCCTATCCATTTAAAGATCCTCTTTGGGGAACAAATTTCAAAGAAGCTCAAGTTACTGTTCCAATTCCAAGTCCAAGGGAGAAGAATATCTTACATCTCGGAATTAAACTCAACCCAATGAAAAAAAAGAAGGCATTAGGAATTACCTTAAATATGAAATCTTATGATATTTTGAAGGATCTAAATGCTATTTGGCCTTCTATTTCTATGAAGTAAATTCTAGCAGTCGCATCAGAGTACCGTTCTACATTGAATTCATCATTAACACGGCATAGGCTATATAGTAAGCAAGTTTGTGAAGTCAGTTTGAACCCTGATCTAGGTACACCAACCATCGATGTTTTGATTGATGGTGTTATGATCTCGGATGTTCAAATGGATGGTGGTTCCAGTGTCAATTTAATGAACATTGATACAATGGATGCTTTAGATTTGAAATACTTAGTATCCACAAAATTGGTATTAAGGATGGCAGATCATAGGCGGATTAAACCAATGGATATTTTATGGAGTATTCAAACTATAATTACGAGTATTACGTATAAAATCGACTACATTGTCTTTTCATTACAATGTTTGACTTTATCCTCTCCAATTTTATTGGGATGACCTTGGCTTTATCAAACAAAGGCCAAGAAGGATTGAGATCAGGATACTTTGATAATTGGCAAGGATAGAGATAAAATGGTGTTACAAATGTACCTAGTACACTATCACGTGGAGTCTCAATTGTCAGCTTCTAAATTGACTTCGGATGATGAACTTAGCTCCAATGATGACGTAGTAGCTTTGATTATGGAGGCGCCCATGGAAGCAGCCCAATACCCTAGAGTGGTATACTAATGTGGAGGTCCAAAGGAATACTTGATATATCCATTGGATTTGGAAGTCTCTGCTATAGTCAGTATTGATTGGATGACGAAGTATGATGTGTACTATGTGAGTGCTCTAGACACACGATTCAGTACTTCACACATGTTGGACTTATTGGCTGATTTGAAACTTGCATGAGAGTTGAAACCGAACATTGCTACTGCACCTTTATATCAAACTATCAACTTGGCGACCACAGCAGAGCCTTGAACAATTAAGGTCTACGAAGGTATTAAAGAACAGGAATTGATCTATTGGACAAAATTTCTCTTGCATCATAAATCAGCTTTTGCTTGAACTTATGATGACCTAAAAGGTATCCCCACTAAAGTCTGTGAGCATCGTATCATTTGAGAGGAGAATGCTAAACCAATATAGTAGAGGCAACATCACCTTAATCTTAAATATTCCCTCATGGTGAAAGAAAAATTAGATAAGCTTCTTACAATTGGTTTTATTTATCCGGTACTGAATAGTGAGTGGGTTTCTCCAATTGTGATGATGCCGAAAAAGAATGAAAAAATTTGAATTTGTCAAGATTTCAGGAAACTTAATGCGGCCATCAAGAAAGATTACTTTCCATTATCTTTTACGGATAGTATATTGGATGCTGTAGTAGATCACAAATGTTATTCGTTCTTCGATGGATTTTTTGGATATAATCTAGTTCAAATTATACTAGAAGACTAGCTCAAGACAACCTTTACTACAGATTGGTACACATTTGCTTATCGCGTGATGCCTTTTGGGTTATGCAATGTCCTAGCCATGTTTTAGAGAGTGATGACTCAAGCCTTCAAAGACTATCTTTGGATATTTATGGAGATCTTTTTAGATAACTTTTGTACATTTAGTATAAAATAAGATCATCTTAGTTGTCTAGGCAAATGTTTGACTTAATGCGTTAAGTTTGGAATATCGTTTAACTCGGATCATTGTCAATTTAATATTTTGTTTAGAAAATTTTTGAAACATATCATCTCTAGCCATGGTATTTCTATAGAACTTGACAAAGTGGAGCATATAATGAACTTGGCGAGATTAGAGACGGGCTCTGGTGTTTGTAGGTTTGTCGACCATGTCATTATTATCACTGTTTTATTCATTTGTTTGTAATTATTTGTCAACCTTTAACAAACTTACTGAAGAAACTTACATCAGATAGAACTAGTCCCCTCTTGACCATAGAGTGTACCGTGGCATTTGAGGCATGAAAGTCAGAATTGGTCTGTGCACCAATATTAGTGGCACCTCGTTGGACGGAGCATTTCTATGTGTATGCTGATGCATCCAATGTGGTATTGGATCGATGCTAAGTGAGAAGAATGATCAAGGTCTAGATCATCCTATCTATTATGCCAATCAGTAATTGGTGGCTGTCAAACGTAATTATACCATTACTAAATGGAAAGCGTTGGATATGATATATTCCATTCAGAAGTTTTGGCACTATTTGCTTGGATATCTATTTGTATTTTATGTGGATCATGATGCCCTGAAATACATGATTAATAAGCTTCAATTGAATGGGTGTATTACTCGATGGATATTACTTCTACAAGAATTTAATTTTACGATTGTTATACGACTTGGAAAAAAATATACAAATGTTGATCATTTATCTCGGTTGTCTAATATTCTCAGCAACGAGCTATTCTTGATCCTCTTCCCAATGCCTTATTATTTGTGGTAGATGTGATTTCTACCAAGTATAGTGAAATCATTCAGTTTTTTACCTTCCACACTTTTTCTCCAACTTTCACCAAGAAGCTTAAGAAGCGATTCATTCTGAAGAGTGCCCCGTACACGATGATTTGTGATGCTTTGTATAAACAAGGTAAAGATGGTATTTTAAGATGCTGTATCTTTCCAATTGAAGTACAATCGATACTAGAGGGTTGCCATTTTGATAGTTGTAGTGGTCATTTTGTAGGCGACAGTACTGCTCGCAAGGTTTTAATAGCAAGATATTGGTGGCCCACAATGTTTTCTCATGCATACCAATTTATTTGTCGGTGTAATCCCTGTCAACGAATGGATCGACCCATAGGTACTTCAGCCATGCTATTAGTACCAATCTTTGCACAGACACCATTTAAAAAATGAGGTATTATTTTTATCGATTCCATTGCACGAGCATCAAAACCTAGCTAGAAGTGGTATATTTTAGTTGCCATGGACTATGTAACCAAATGGGCAGAGGCTATTGCTACCTGCCATGATAATACCAATACGATGGTCACTTTTCTTTACGAGTTTATTATAATTTGATCTGGGTATCCAAAAAAATTGGTTAGTGATTACGGCATCCATTTTATAAATGCTACCGTAGCCGCCTTAATGAACACATATGAGTTTAAGCATCAAAAAACTACTCCATATCATCCTTGTGCAAATGGGCAAACAGAAAAGACCAACAAAATTTTGTACAAGGTCTTGACTAAGACAATTTTGGGGGCAGCTACCAATTGGGAGACCAAATTCTTTGCAACTTTGTGGATGTATTGTACCGCATATAAAGTAACTACCAACATTACTCCGTTCCAACTAATTTATGGAAAAGAAGCAATTTTACTTATCAAGTTGGAGGTTCAAAATTTACGGATTTCTTTGAATGAACGTCTCAGTGACAACGAGTCATTACACTCTCGGTTGGCAAAATTGGAGGGATTGGATGAAATACGTGCTACAGCTCTTTTCAATATAGAAGCAACTCGAAAAGAGAGGAAGAGTTACTATGATAGTAAACTGCGTCTGAAGATTTTTATGCCAAATGATTTGGTAATACTGTAAGATAGCCGATTTACTCATTTTTCAAACAAATTTCAATTCACTGGTATAGGCCGTATCAGGTGATTGAAGGCTTTTTCAATGGGTCTGTTCAATTAGAGGATTTCATGGACCATCAATTCAGTACCCGCATTAACGAGAATCGATTACAGTTATTTAAAACATTAAAATCAGGAAGGTGTCATTTGGTGTGATTTGCTATTTGAGAATATAGTAGGTATCTAGTTGTAGAGAGTGTAGCTTAAACCTTTATATGAATCTTGTCTTAGCTTCCAAAAACTCCTTTATTTTGCATAAAACTCAAAATATAATCAAATCCCTTCAAAACATATTTTTTCCCTGAAGGATTTCCTTAACAAGAACTTTAGAAATTCATAACTCTTGATCTAGCCGTTCAATTTGTTTCAAATTTATAGAATAGGTAAAATTCACCCTTAATATTTACTAAAAAAAAAACCAATTGTAAATTCACTCTCGATCTTTTGATATCTAAGAAATCTTATGAGATGCTCTAAACCCTAATTTATAAGCACCAGAGCTTTATTTTCTTAATATCTCATAAATCCAATACTAAAATATCATAAAACTTATGTATAAAGTTTATTAACATGAAATTATACATTTCTTGAAACTTTGAACTAAAACTTTATCAAATTTCTTAAGATATAGCTCAAGAAACAACCATTAGTAAATCGGGTTACTTACTACCCTTAGATTGCATGCACTGACTTCAAAATCCAATAACTCCTTCACTTCAACTTAGAATCTAGCAAGCAGTATGCAAAAAGTATAGCCGCAAAAGTGCTCTCTTCAACCACGATCGCCGATCCTCAATTGCTATTTGTATACGTGCATTATGCCAAAAAGAATGACAGTAGCTCCCAAATCAACACCTTAACTTTGAGCGCTTATAACTCCTTCATATAAACTCCAAAACATACAAAACTTATACCAAAATCATAGCCAAAAACCTAAACTTGCTAATCCTAGCCTTCAAAGCTCAAATGGCTCCGAAAAACTAACCCTAATATCTAATATGGCCTCGGGCACCCTCCTCAAAGCCTATTGGTCATGATTTTTGGCCAATAGGAATGGAGATTTTCATCATCCATCTCCATTCATCTATATTAGTGCCCTAATTACTCCTTTTGCTTCCAAAACCCTTCTTCAATCTTTTTTTTATAAGATTTACATAATTTATGCTCTAAACACCAAATAAATGAATCAAAATAAGTTTTCAAAGGTCACCAATGTCTAATAAAGGTGACTCTAAATATTTAGAAGTTACTATCAATCAAAACCAATCTTTAAAGCCACTATCAAAAAGAAATTAAAGTTAAATAAATTCTATAGTAATCTTTTTAAACAACTTCTTTTCAAAGTAATAATCAAATTATATTCTACAACCAACTAAAATCAACTAACATGGCTCTCACCATGTTACTTAATAAATTATCTATTAAGTACATAATTATATTATTTTCATATAATAGCCAAACCACAACACGATAATGGATTTTTATTTTTTTGGAGGAGGTGATTTCGAATGGACTCAGCATAGACCTAGGTATGGTATAAGTGCCTTAGGATGTAGAGGCGGCTGAAAAGATAGTTAGTAATTACTAATGTATCATATAGGATAGAAGTGAGGAACAGACAATATAGGTCACATATTGTCATTATCACCAAGTAATAAGAAAATAGGAGTGGGGCACTAGTTAGAGGTCATTCTATGGTGTTATTTTGGGTTGTTTTTTTTTGAGATTGCCATTTCTTGTATTTCTTGTGTATTCCAGAGTAATAATTTTAATTAAGAGTTTGAGAGAGGGAACGTCATGGCAATTGAAAGTGCACAGTGAGGTACAAAGAAAGAGATAGTGGCCAAAATGTGAGAGCTAAACGTGCATCAAAACCACCTTCTGTAATAATCATTACCAATATAGAGCTGATGAAGTTAGATATGTGCTGGACGTCGAGAAGAATAAGAGACTTTTGAAATGTGGAGTTGTTTCAATTTTTACACCAGTCAGATCGCTTACTATCAATTAATATATCATTAGTGGAAGAATATATCACAAATTACAACCCAGAGGATGGATCGAGTGCCATACAAAGGTAAATTATCAAGATTGATGGAACAATCTTTGAAAAGGTGTTATTTCTCTCTATTAGAGAGATTGCGATAGGAGCTGATGGCTCAAGCAACTTCAGCCCAGGAAGATATTTCAAGGGAAATATGTTGGCCTTTGAAAGGAGCTAAGATTGACAGACTGCTAAGGTAATTTTATCAAAACTTGTAGAATGGTTCCATTTTGTGGTGAAGCGGTTAAGATTGTACCAACATCCCACATATATGTCCAAATGATTATTATATGCAGCGGTAGGGGTGCTTGAAGAGATGGTTTTCAACTAAGCAACTTATGTAACCACTCGTATTCATGCGAAGATAGGAGTCAAGTGGAAATTGAAGAAGTTCATATATTTACTTTATTTCAATTATGTGTATGTTGTGATTGTGCACACATTGTGTTAAACACTACCAAAAGAAGAAAGTCATGTACTAATAGTAGTGCCTCCGTAGAGAGAATAAAATTTGTTGGCACAGAATGTCAATACAGTAGATGTAATACACAAAATTGGGGAGTCAAGTTGTATAGTGGTACAAGGGGTCGTTCTAGTTATTGAATCAGAATGGGTTCTAATTTGTTTTGGGATGGAGGAGGAGAATGAAACTCCAATTTCAATGAATATTAATCAGTTGGCATTTCCATAGGGTCAATTGTCCGAAGGAATACCTCTTAAGAATACTTTATTGAAGTACATTTTACAAATACATTGTATGGTGCGAGCATTGGATGTAGAGGGCAATAGCAAATGAGATTTATAAGAGAATAAGAATGTGATAACAGAGCAAAACCGAAGAATTGAAGAATAAGAATGGAATATAAAAGAAATTAGGGAATCCAAGCTGGTATTGGAGTAAAAATTGGTTCACCAATATGAGTCTTGGATGAAAGAAAAAGAACACATCTTATGGATTGTAGAAGGATAACGAGACAAATTAATCCAGAATCACAAGACATAGAATTTGAAATGGGAGAAATTTAAATGCGAGTTACAAGCAGAAAGAGACAAGGCAGAGTTATTGACGAAATAGAAAGTGGTATTGAGTGACCAATCTAGATGTAAAATAGAGAAGTTGAGGTCTGAAATTGAAGTTTTACAAGCTGAGGTGGAAAAATTGATAGAAGAGTTAACCGTGAGGAGCCACTCACAAGCATCAATTGAAGATATTCAAGAATGAATGAGTCAGCAATAGCATCAGTTGGAACTCTATGATGCCCAAATCTTAAAACTGGAGGCTCAAGTCCATGAATTGAGAGAGTATATTGAAAATCTCTCAAACCAATTGAGGAAGGGGTCGATGGACAGATTAGAGGAGGAAGAAGATTTGAATTTAGAACAAGAATCGGTGGAATCCACATTAGATAATGTAGCAAACAATTAATTGGGTGGACCAGAAGAAATAATAACTTTGTAGAATTTTGTTAAGTAGTTTTTAGATAGGTAAAAATTGGGTATTTGCGAGGATGCTGCACAAATAAGAGTGGGGCTATATAGAATAGATATTAGTTCATTTTTTAAGATATTGGTAAAATAGACTAATAGTCCATAAAATAGTTAATTCAGGAGGACGGATGGTTAATTTAGTTATTAAAAGTGGTTAATTATAGGATTACGATTAGAATCTGAAAATCATGAGCAGATATATAGGAGTTGTAGAAGTTTGTTGGATACTAGACTGTGATAGTCATGAGCTGGGATAAACTTGGTGTTACTTCTTTGTTTCTTTGTTTTTTTTGTTGTTAAAGAATAATATATAGTTTTTGAATACTAAGAAGTGAGTCTGTAGAATAAATCAGAGATTGATTTATGAGTTATTGATTATGTAATTGAAGCATTGAGTGATTGAATTATATAAGGAGTAATTGAAAGATTATGATTGTTGTTTATTGAGAGTTGTATGTGTTTTGATAGAAAAAGTCTGTGATTACAAAAATTATGTGAATTCAGATTGGTTGGAGTGAAGTGTGTTATTTGTGGTATTAGATGAAATTATTGTGTTTTGAGCGATCTTTTGAGAGTGCACAGTTGCACACTGTTGTTATCAATTGATGAAGGAGTATTGTTACTGGAAGAAAGCATTGTAGTATTTCTTAGTATTTTAGTGGTTTGGAATACGGTTAATTGTGTGATCCTAATAAGTAAAACTCATGCACTTAGTCTTTTCATATGTTCAAATCTTTCCATACAGGTTTATTTTAAAAAAAATTGTAAAATAAGTAAAACAACAATCACAATAAGCTTAGTGCTATCTCTTTGTTTCTTTGTAGTTGAAGAGTAATGTATAGTTTTTGAATAATATGAAGTAAAATTTTGAAATGAAAAGGAGATTTAATATTATATATGAAGTATGGAATTTATTGTGGATGAATACAATGGAGAATTGTAAGTAGACAATTAGAAGTATTGGTAAAGAATAGATATGAATCGAAGAATTATAATACTGAGGTTTGAGAAGGAATCTTTGAAGTCTAGATTTGTGTAAAGAAGTATAACAAGAATGATTGTTAAATATGAAGGATTCCAATGATTGGATTATGAAGTAATTGTATGCTGTCTTTTAAGACAATATAGTATTATATATTGTTGTCATAAATTAGAAAAAGAGAAGAGATAGTGAATGTGAAGATAGAATTATTGATTGTAATATTTAATAGAATGCAGAGGATAATGTAGCATTCTGATGTATTTTTAGTTGATCAAGAGACAATTAATTATATAAACTTATGTAGATAGTCTTTTTCTATGTTTGAATTCCTCTATATAGATTTATTTTGATTAGATTAGTTTGAAATAAGTAAAACAAAAATTATACCTATCAAAATCAACCTTACGTCTTTGAAATAAGCTCTAGCCTAGCTCTCAAATCTTAATCTCTAATCTTTGAATGAAACCCTATTTTATCCTAGGTAGTTGTTTTAATGGCCAGAGATCTAATTTTGACCTTGTTTCAAAAATGGTTGATACTCGGATATCAATCTATCCTATCTTAAGGATTTTTTAGTCTAATCCTATCCTTAACTTAATCTTAGTATAACTATACTAATTGTTTACCTCTTCTAACCAAATTTTATCAATTTATGGATTTTTTAAGATAATAAAAGAGTTTCATCTATTATAAACGTATATCTATTATAAAACAAGGAAAGAATTCTGAGGAGAAGATAGGACCTTTATTAAAAATTATACAAGATTGTAACCGCATAATCCCTATAGTAGTTGGACAAATTCGTTTTCTAATACATTGTCTTTTTTGACAAATGTGCTCTTTATTTTGTGATTTTTTTTGCTTCTTTGAACAATGTTGAGTAGTGTGTTTAGATTCTCTATAATATAAGCATAATCCTTCTTGATGGTGATAAGTCTTTTCTTGCTCGATAAGAGGTTTAAAACGTACTACATCATTTTGTATATCCTCTACTTTTGAATGTATGTATTGAGATATTGATGTTGCTATCAAATTATAATAATATTGAGGCCTTTTTGTGCGACTCTCAGATTGAAATTCAAAAAATTAATTATCACATTTCATAGCAAAGTCAATTGCTTAACTCAATGTTTTAAGTTCAGATAAGTTGAGCATCAATTTCTTTACTTCATATTGTAATCCATAGAAAAATTGACTAATAAATGTAGTATCATTTTATTTCATATCAGTTCTAAGATGTCAAAATTGTGAAGCATATAATATTACCGATCAATTATCTTATTACAAAATATGGATCTTATTGGTTACAACACAAGTTATATCATGTTCTCCATATATGGACTGAAATTCTACCAAAAATGTCTCCAGATTATTCAATATTGGATCTTGTTGATTAAGAAAAGATGAAAACCACAATACTACTCAACCTAAAAAAAGTGTACCAATGAATCTAACTTATGATCCTGAAGTTAGATAGCTTTGAGGTTGAAGTTCAATCACAAGTTATACTTGATTGATAAATCCTTGAAATTTGGATCTTGTACCATCAAAATTCTTAGGCAAAGCAACTCTTGGTTCTCTAACATTTAAAGGATGTTCTATTGTGGGTGGATGGACATGATTTGGTGAAGATATTGAAGTAGTTGTAATCATCTCTATATCTTGACTTCCTACCATTTTTGTTGATTCTTGTGGTAGTAAGTGTTATTCTTGTTGTATTCAAGCTTCAGTATACTAAAGCAATTGAACTAACAGAATTAGATTCGAATACGAGGAAAGAATGGTTATATGAATTGGATCTATCAGTGTCACAACTGATTGTACTTTGGCTATCTGAAATCAATTATCAAACTACAAAACAACAAGGCTTACTACTTTCATCTTAATTCAACCCATAATCAATTCTACGACTATCAATTCAATAATACTTCCATATTTTTATTTGTTCATCTTCCACTTACTGTGTTTGTGGTTTATATATATTCAATTACTGATCTTCAGCTTACCTATTGTATTCAGTTTCTCAATTCATCACACAGAATTCAATATCTTGGCTTATGACTATCACAGTCTCGCCTTCTAGACTAACTCTTCAGTATTCAAAAAATATGCATTACTCGTCAATAACAAAGAAACAAAAAGAGGTAGCACCAAGCTTGCCTCAGCTTATGAATATCACAGTCTGGCCCCAATCTCTTTTTTCTCAATCTCGTTATCCTACGAAAAGATAGACCGTCAGCTAGCAGATTCCAAAGGTTATGATCCTTTGAATTCTTAACCATTTATTCTACAAAAAACCTATTGTTACCAACTAAACTATCTAATCATTAGTCTAATTTTCAAGGTTATCAATAACCAACCAGTAACTTACTACAAAGTTTATTTACCTATTCTATAGTAAGCTAAGTTGATATATTGCAAGCATCAACTCCCTCAATTGTTCTTGTATTTGTGCCATTGCACTCTTCATTACAACAAGCTCTGCCATAATAACACTCAAAAAAATATCTAATACGACTCAAGACAAGTAGAAGAAAGGACTGGAAGATTAAAAAAAATACTAAGAATTATATCAATTTAGAAGAGGGTAATCCACAACTTCTAATATGCTTGTGTCTTATCATAAGAAAGGATTAATCTACTCTTAATCAAGATAAAATAAAGCTCTGATATTGTAGGTGTACTCTTTTCAATTTATTAAAGATATGAACTAAAAATTGATGCAGAAACCAATGAAATCCATATCAAAGAAAGAGTAAAAAAATAAAATTAAGGAAGTAAGTATATTAAAAAGAAACTGGAATGGCTTATTGCCAAAAGATAATGAAACTTGAGACTCTTGAAATTAGATTAAAAGTAAGAACAGAGTTGACAAGAGTGAAGAGGGCTTCATTCTTGTCTCTATACATACTATCTAATTAGGGGCTATGTGGGGATGTTCTATAAGACCTCCAATATGTATTGGCTTTGTAAGATACATACCTTAACTTATAAGGCAAGTTTTTCTATATGATGGCCACATAGTTAACTTGGTCTTTAAGCTGACAACATGTGTGGCACATGGCCAACTTGTTGACCACTTTTCTAATCCAAAAAATTAATTATAGATACCTATAAAGTCAAAGTAGCATCTATGAAACTTCTAGTATTGAAGAAATAGAATTTTGAAGTCACAATACATACCATCAGCAAGGTTGTATACAAGAAGAGTATAGAATGAGATGTCTCTCACTTCCAATAGCCAATACTTATAGATTATGATTGCTATCCTATAAGACAACTTTCACTCTTTATCTTTTACACATATGATCCTAGGTCCTAAGATGCTTTTATATGTAACATACCTCAAGGATATCTTATAGTCCTTGGATCCTTTAGCATCTTATTAACCACAAAGGTATCTTATGCCAAACACTAATTACTCTTATCTAGACTTTGATTATTCTTTAGTTCATACTTTATTCTCTTGACTTTAAGTCTTGGTCTTGGACTTCATCCTATATCCATAAGATGTCCTTTATATACACCAAGAGTCAATCTTTTGACCATTAATAATTTATCTTAGGTAATATCTTCTACAAGATAACTTATTCTACTTTCACTTTTACTTCAACACTCACTTTACTATTGAACAAAAAAATTTTAATCCTAATGCCTTTCTTAACATGTGGTGTCTATCCTTTACTAATGTCATTGTCAACAAATCAGCAAGCATGTCTTTCGTTGTACAATACTTCATATCAATCACTCTCATTTTAATCTTCTCTCTTATGAAGTGATGTTAAATGTTAATGTGTTTGATCCTTGAATGATGCTTTGTATTCTTTGTAAATATAAGACATTCTTAGTTGTCACACTTCATTAGACTTGCTTCCATTTGTACATCTCCAATGTCTTCCAAAAGTTATCTTAGTCATATTGCATCCATTGCACTATAGCTTGTTGTCATCTATTCCGCCTCTATTATTGATATTGCAATTGTTGGTAGTCTTTTGTAATTCCATGAAATTGCTCCTACTCTAACAAAGAATACATATCCCATTGTTGACCTTCTATCATTTATATCTCTAGCCCAATCCGCATCACAATAACCATACATAGTAATGTTATCACTTCCAAGATATAATTTGAAATTCAAAGTACCTTTTAAGTACCTCATGATCCTTTTAATAGTTACCCAATAGATTGATTCAGTCTTTGACATGTATTGACTTACAACACTCACCACATATGCAAGATCCACCCTTATACCAACCATTGCATACATTAGTGAGCCCAATGCTATTTTGTATGGAACACCTTATATTTATCCTTCAACCTCAGCAAACTCTTCTTCTATGAGCTTCATCAACTTGAAATTGGCCTCCAAAGGTGTTTCAATAGGCTTCCACTCCTCCATGTTGAATCGTTTTAGCACTTCTGTAATATACTTATTTTGGCTCATTGTAATGGTCTTTTTAGTACAATCTTTCACAAATTCCACTCTTAAATAATAGTAAAGCTCTCTCAAATTACTCATCTCATATTCTTTTTCTGACTTTGCCTTCAACCAATCTATCATCTTTATAACATTGGTTGAGATAATCAAATCATCAACATAGAGGATGATAATCAATATGAACTCATTTGATTGCATGACATATAATGAATGATCAGCTTCACTCCTTATAAACCCTTCATTTACAAAGAATGTATTAATACATTGGTACCATGCCTTTAGAGATTGCTTCAGCCCATACAAAGATTTCTTCAACTTATAAATAACGTCTTGTTTGCCATCTTTAACAAATCCTTGAGATTGATCCATGTAGATATCTTCTTCCAACTTTCCATTTAAGAAAGCTGTCTTCACATATATTTGATATATCTCTAAGTCCATTGCTACCCCAATTGCCACAATGGTTTCAATGGTGGTGAATTTAGCCACGAGAAAAAATATCTTATTGAAATCAACTCTAGAAACTTGTAAATATCCTTTGGCAACCAACCTAGCCTTATATCTCATAACATTATCCATTATATTTCTTTTGGTTCTAAACATCGACTTACAATCAATTAAAGATTGATTTGGTAGAAGTTGAGTCAATTTCTATGTTCCATTGTCTATGAAGGATTTATACTCTTCCTCTATGGTATTCTCCGACTTCATAGCATCTATGGACTTCATTACATCATACAAACTCAATGGATCTGCAAATAGTGCAATATTGACATATTTTTTATTTACTTGAAGAAAGATATGATTCTTCCACCATGCACTAAGTTGTTTACAATCTCTTAAAAGATATTTCTTTTCACTTGATGAAGATTCACCTTCATGCACTCCAATAGCTCTTGCAATCTTTTTTTTTTTCTCTTAAAACTTGTCTCTTTACACTTAAAGGTTGGTACTCCTCATAACCATTACCATCTTCAACATCTTGATTGTCTTCATTGTTGATTTTAGCAATTGTAGGCACCTCATGATCTATCGTCTTTGATTCTTCAACTTGATTTGAAATTCCATTGTCTTCACTATCATCATCATTTGCTTCTTCTTCTTTCATTGTTGGATTTAAAGATGTGTCCACAAACACATTACTACTCCTACTTGGACACATCTCCAAGTGTACACAAGTACTCTTATGCTCCAAAAACTCTACATCACGACTTTTAATGATTTTCTTGGTTTCTAAATATATGAGCAAATATGCTTTGGTACCTTCACAATATCCAATAAATACACATTTTGTTCCTTTTGCATCAAATTTGAACCTCATGCAATCTGATTTCTTTGCATAAGCAATGCATCCAAAGATACTCATGTATGAAATATAAGGTTTTGTGCCACTCCAAGCTTCTTCGGGAGTCATTGATATAAGTACACTTGTTGGACATCTATTTCTTGTATACATTGCATTGACCATAGCTTCTATTTAATATTCATGCCCAAGATTTTGTGTATGAAATATACTCCTTGCCATCTCTACAATGGTACAATTTTCTCTTTTAGCAACTCCATTTTATTATAGAATGTAAGAAATTGAGGTTTGTCTTGTAATTCCTTGGTTTCTCAAAAAGTCATTAAAATGCCTTGACATATACTCATCTTTATTGTCTATCTACAATACTTTCATCTTACACTCACATTCCTTCTCCACAAGTACCTTGAATTCTTTAAACCTTAAAAAATACTCACTCTTAGCTTTAATGATGTATATCCACACTTTTCTTGATAAATCATCAATAAATGTCATAAAGTACCTTGCTCCTCTAATTGATGGTGTCTTCATTGATCCACAAACATCAGAATGAACTATCTCTAATAAATTGCTTGCATATTTTGCAATTCTACTTGAAAATGAAGCTCTTTGTTGTTTGCCTTGGATACAACCTTCACAAACAAGTATCATAGCATTGTGGCTGAATTCACCAATGTCCAAGCCACTTACTATAGATTGGAGCTCATTCATGCTTTTGACATTTAAATGACTAAGTTGTTAATGCCAAATGCCAAACTTGTCTTGATTTTGTGGAAAATCAGCATATGCCGCCACTTCAACTCCATTCACCTTCTTACAATTGATGAAGTAGAGGTTGCCATCTCTAAGGCCTTTGGCAACATATTGTCTACTCAATGTCTTCACAAAATATCCATCTATGTTAAATTGAACTTTACAACCATGTGATACAAGCTTGCTCAACGAAAGAAGGTTCTTCTTTATCTTTGAAACATATAAGACTTCTTTCAATCTAATCCTCTTGATTTGGTCCTTCACCACAATTTCCACCACAATGGAGCTAATTCCAATGGCTTGAACCATGCCATTATCTCTCAACCATATTTTTGTTACTAGAATTACTTTATAAGTGTCAAATGAATACTTGTGCTATGTCATATCCTTAGTGGCACCAAAATCTATAATCTTCTTAGACATGGTAGCCATGGAGGCTCCTTTACTTGCTTTGAAAGCATAATCATTTCCACTAAAACTATCACTAGCATTATTTGTATTTTTTCTATCTCCTTTTTTAGCCTTGTAGCAATTTCTAGCAAAATGACTTGGTTTTTTATAAATATAGTAATTTCTTATGTTACTTTTTAAATTATCATGTTAGTGTGGAAAGCTACCTTTGTCTTGTCTTGATAATAGAACCGAATCATCACTTTGAAGCTCTTTTTTCTTTCCTCTTGATTACATCATATACAAGTCTTGATGTGACATAATTCATGATAAGCTCCTTCATGTTGATAGACTTCGATGCCACAATGAGGTAGTTGTAGGATTCAGGAAGGCTCATGAGCAATATCAACAAAATTTCTCTATCATCAACTAGCATGTCAACAACTACTAGTTGATTTGCAAGTACTTTTACTTTGTTGACATGAGCCACGAGGTCATCTCCTTCTTCTATCTTTATTGTTAAGAACTTCTTCTTTGTCCATAGAATATTGGCAAGGTTTCTACTCTTATAGATGTTGAAAAGAGTCTTCCATGCTTCCACTAGTCCATTGCAAGCAATTATATGTGAAAAGTTGGCATCATCAAGATTTATTGCAATCATGCCAAAAGCCTTCCTTTTACGTTTTTTTTACTCCTTCTTCACCTTGACATCAACATCATCACTAGAAGGCTCTTCACTTTCATCAATAATGTCTCAAAGGTCCAATGCAGCCAACAAAAGCTTCATTTTTTTCTTCCAATGGTAGAAGTTGTTACCTCTAAATTTCTCAATCACTCTCAAATCCTCACCCTTACTTGAAGCCATGTCTAAAGAAGGAGTGTATCAAAGAAAATCAAGAAAAGAAAAGATAGAACTCTCAAAATCAACAAAAAATATTGTTGCCTTAGAATCCCAAAATGCCCTCTTTGTGAGTAAACTAGTGATTTCATTCTTTGATCACTGTCAACTTCACGTATAAGCCTTCTTACAAGTCTTACACACTATCAAAACCTCTCTTACATTCTTTGCCACTCTTTTATCACTTCTAATGTCTCATAACACCTTTTTTGACAATAAGAAGATCTATTAGGAATTTAAGCACATGAAAGTTTAATGTTAGTGTATCAATAGGATAGTTTAACAAAGAAACATACCACTAGTGTTCTAAAATAACATTCTAAAGTGTATAACAATCTCTAAGATCATAAATGTACTTAACAAGTAATAGCATAATTACATCAACAACTAGATGCAAAAAGAGATTTAGAAGATAACAAACTCTAACATCAGCAACCACCATAAGATCTACTCCTCATAATAACAAAAAAAATTCAAAAAACTTCAAAACTCACAACTAAAGGTGAATGGGTCTATAACCTATTGAAGAAATAGAACTTTGAAGTGACAACACATAGCATCAGCAAAGTTACACACAAAGAGAGTATGGAGTAAGATGTCTCTCACTTCCAACACTCAATACCTATAGATTCTAGTTGCTGCCCTACATGACAACTTCCTCTCTTTAACTTTTACACACATGATCTTAGGTCCTAAAATCTTTTGGTATATAATATACCTCGAGGATATCTTATGGTCCTTAGATCTTTTGGCATCTTACTAACCACAAAGGTATCTTATACCAAATACTAATTACTCTTACTTACTCTTTAGATATTCCCTAGTTCATACTTTATTCTCTTGATTTTGACTCTTGATCCTTAATCTTGTCTTATATCCATAAAATGCTCTTTATATACTCCAAGAGTCAATCCTTTGACCATTAGCAACTTACTTAAGGTAATATCTTCTACAAGTTAACTTATTCTTCTTTCACTTTTAATTCAACATCTAGGAAGCTTCTATAGAAGATATTATAGAATTAATTTATTTTTATCTACTTCTACTTACTTCAACCTATTTATATAAGTAAATACTAGTTTATATATATATGTCTATAACACTTAAATAAATTTCAATTAAATTTTAGTTATTTTAATCATATCTTAATCGTTTTTTAAAAAATCTTTTAAAAATTCTAAAAATAAAATTCTAAAAATAATAAAAAAACTCAAAAATAATAAAAATATAAAATTTGATTAAATCTTTATTAAATCTTAAATAAATCATATTCAAATCATAACATAATCTTAAATAAATTTTAATAAATTTTAAATATAATTTAAAAATATCCTATTCAAATCTTAAAGTAATTCTAAATATATCTTAAATAAATCCTAATTAAATTCCTATAGTAGTTTTAAAATCCTAATAACTATTATCTAAATTGTTAATTTTGACTATATTTTTTATGACATTTAAATCTTCAAGCAAACATTAAGCATCAAAAGTGTAAAAAAAATTGAATATACTAATTTAAAAAAAAAAAAACTCCTAATATTTTTAGGTGTCTGTAGAATAGATATTAATTCGTTTTTGAAAGATATTGATAAAATATATTAATAGTCTATATAATAAGAAATTCAGGAGGACGGATGAGTGATTTAGTTTTTAAAAGCGGTTAATTACAAAATTACGATTAGAATCTGGAGTATTGGAGGAAAGTATATAGGAGTTGTAGAAGTTAATTAAGGTGCCAGATTGTGATAGTCATGAGCCGTGGGCCAAACTGTGATAGTTGTGAGCCGAGGTAAGCTTAGTGCTACCTCTTTTCTTTTGTTTGTTATTTTCTTTGAATAAGAGGATTGAAAGTTTCTGAATATTGTGAAGTGAATTATGGAATGGAAATGTGATTGGTATTATTTGAGAAGAAGAAAAATTGAATGCTGAAATCTGATTGTAGTTCAATAGAGAGAATGAGTTTGTGTTTGTATGAAATATCGTAATATGAATGGCAGTTCTGTGTGAAGAATTCTAGTGATTGGAATGAGGGTAATTGTGTGTTGAAAGGTGAGAGGGCACAGTATTACAGTTGGAGATTATGAGGGTGAATATATTGGTGGAAATAGTAGTTATTAGTATGACTGAATTGCTGTAAGGAAGAGACCGGTAAGGTGAAGGAAGAAATTATAGTTTCCTTGTGTGTTCAGATATTAGAAATAGAGATGATACATTCAGGAGGTAATTGATTGTGTGACCCTAACGTGAATGCTTAAGCAACTAATCATTCCCCGTGTTCGAATCTTCCTATACGAGTTTATTTCCATTAGATTAATTGGGAATAAGTAAAACGAGCAATCACATTTTGGCACGACTATTGGAGAGTGATAATAGCTTTGAGTGTTAAGAATTAATTACCAAACATGTAAAAAATTTGTTATGAAAGATGATTTCAATAGTGTTTAAAGCAAGATTATGGTTAATAAGAACGAGAGCATTGCATCGAAGAAAATAAATCAGTTGAGAGAAAGACAGGGAAGAGTGTAAGGAAGGAAATTACTTAGAAAGGAGCAAGAACGTAATCTTAAAAGGAAGCATTGATAGAATTAGATTAAACCATGATTGCAAGTTTGTTGGCGCATCCTAGCATATCAAGAACCGGACAGACTATTAATTTTGCAGTCGTATGTACCGTTAAAAAAATTACCAAGAATACTCACGGAAAATTTTGTTAACATTCCAGTGGAAATCTTGAGGCCGTTAACTGAAAGAAAAAGAGGCATAGAAGAATTTGGTACTCCATTGGATATTTTTTCAGTAGGGGGTACTGCTGAAATGAGCAATAGTGGCTCTTCATATTGGCACAAATTGGTCGTCAATAAAGATAACTATATTATATTTTAAAATCTGACGTTTTCACTTATAATTCAAGTAATAAAATTAATTGCAGAAAATAACAGTAAATCAAAGAGCATTGGGAGCTCAAAAATTAGAATAAAGAAAGAAGAGATTATTTTAAAATAAAGTTTAGCAGAACAAGAAAATCAATGGCATCAGGATGATCAGTCATTTTGATTGCAATATAAATGGATGCAGTAGGCGATCGTATGACTAGTGTCATGCCACTACCTACTTTTTGGGGATTTTTGGGTGCGGATCTCGATCAATATTTGTCTCAATTTTTTATAGCATGTATAGCTAATAATAGCAAAACTGAAGATATTTGATTGCGATGGCTGTCAATAACCTTAAAAGATACGACATTTGAATGGTATAACCACCAACCATTGGATCAATTTTTAAATTGGGAAGCATTGAAGAATGCATTTTTATCTCATTTTTGGCCAATTGGTTTTGAGGACCGCCTTCGAAAGAGGTTAATGAACAGCAAAATGATCCTAGGGGAGGTGGTGGAATCGTGATATGGCCGAGTGGCTGATATACTCAGTAAGTGGCTGAATCACCAAATACTGGAGGTATTTATCTTATCCATATTAATCAATGATTTACATCCACCACAGCTAAAAATGTTTGTAAAGGAAGCTCAACCCGTTACGGTGGCTGCGTCCCTTAATAGAGCCAAGATTTGGGAGGAATGCCATTATGATCAGTTTTTAACTGCGGGAGCCATGATGATTCCAGTTCAAGATAGATATCAAAATCCAACTTGGAACGAATGAGTGGGTAGTTATCCACAGATGTTAAAAACAGGGGCCAATTCCAATACCAATATTCAGGAACTAGTTAATGTCACCCAATTGCAAGCTATACCACCGAACGTGACAACAGCTTATGCTCCATATTTTCCGTATCAACAACAAGCGTTAACTATGGCAGAGATACCAATAATGTCAGCCCTAAAAGATTCCAATAAAACCTTGTTATTGAATTTGACGAAGAAAATGGAGGAAATGGCCATCAATATGGCCAAAGATAAGGAGGCGAGGCAAAAGCCTACCAATACTAGGACCAATGTATGGTGTAGTAATTGTAAGGGCCACTGTCATTCTGTAACAAAATGTCCCTCACCCTCACAAATAATGGGTCAATATACATTTTACGGAGGAAAATACCTAATAGCAAATTGTTGGAATTGGCAAAGACAACAACAATAATTTAGTAATCAGACCATGATCCCACCAACCCAATGAGACGTCAATCAAGTACAAACAAAAAATACGTTTGGATGGAATAGAAATCGATTTAATCAATAAAATTGAGCATTCAATAACTTTCAAAGTTCCAATTTTAATCAGGAGTTTGCATCGAACCCTCAAAACTACGGTAAGGAGCAACAGAGGTATCAGCAATATGTTCCACCAACGTCATCAAACCAAGTTCCCTCAGTACCAATAGGACAACTAGGATCATTTTTTAATCCTACATGGAACAAGTTTAGTAGATATATACCAATGGAAGCACCCAATATGCCAGATGGGGGTGCAAGAAGACCACTTCGTTGTTTTTGTTGTAGACAGATTAGTCATTATGCCAATGAATGTCTCAATTCCAAAGCCAATGATGATTATGCACTAGTTTGTAGGAATTGCAAGTAGTCGAGGCATACGTATCAGCAATGTAATATTCCATTCAATTTCAATAATCAGAATCAGTAGATCCAAAGCCAAGGAAATATTGAGGAGATAAATCGAGGTCCTCGAGATTCTTCGATAAATTGGGTGGAATATATCAAAGCCGTTCTTATCCTGAGTCAGCAAAAAAGAAAAGGACCAATTCAATATTTGGATAATCTCGATGCGAAAGACCAATTTGACCCAATTAAGGGATCATCCAATCTAGGTCCTGTTACGAGCTTCGTATCCAATATGAGACCTGACTCGATGGCACAATCCAATGAGGTTCCAATTATGGAGGCTTCAGTTCCATTCCAAGCAGTTCCAATCTCTACGCAGTTTGTGAGAAACATCCTATCCATTGAAAGATCCTCTCGGGGGCGAGAATTTCAAGAAAGCCTTGGTTGCTATTCCAATTTTGAGTCCACGGCGGAAGAATATCTTACCTCATGGAGTTAAATTCAAACCAATAAAAAGAAAGAAGGCATTAGAAATTATCCTAAATATAGAATCCTATGATATTTTGAAGGATCTGGATGCTATTCGACCTTCTATTTCTATGAAGCAACTTCTAGTGATCGCACCAGAGTGTCGGTCTATATTGAATTCATTGTTAACATGGCATAGGCACCATAATAAAGAAGTTTTTGAAGTCAATTTGAACCCTGATCCAGGTGCATCAACTATCGATGTTTCGATTGACGGTATTATGATCTCGGGTGTTCAGGTGGATGGTAGTTCTAACATCAATTTAATGAACGCTGATACAATGGATGCTTTAGATTTGAAACACTTAGTACCCACGACATTGGTATTACGGATGACAGATCATAGTCGGGTTAAACCAATGGATATCTTACAGAGTGTTCAAACTATGATTTTTGATATTGCATATAAAATCAACTATATCCTCTTTTGGTTAGAACGTTTGACTTTATCGTATCCAATTTTATTGAGATGACCCTGGCTTTATCAAGCAAAGACCAAGAATGATTAGGGTCGGGGTACTTTGATAATTGGCAAGGATGGAGAAAAAATGGTATTACAAATGTACCCAGTACACTATCATGAGAAGTCTCAATTACCAGCATCTGAATTAATGTCGAACCATGAGCTTAGCTCCGATGACGACGCAGTAGCACCAATTACGGAGGCACCTATGGAGGCAATACTATACTCTGGAGTGGTGCACCAATGTAGAGGTCCGGGGGAATACTTGATATACTCGATGGACTTGGAAAACTCAGATTATGTTAGTATTGATTGGATGACCAAGTATGATGTGTACCATGTTAGTGTCCTGGACACAGAATTCAGTACTTTATACATGTCGAACTTACTGACTAACTTTAAACCAGCACGGGAGTTGAAACAGAACATCACCGTTGTACCTTTATATCAAACTATCAACTTAGCGACCACAATAGAACCTCGAACAATTAAGGTCTACGAAGGTATTAAAGAACAAGAGTTGACCTACTTGATCGAATTTTTCTTGCATCATGAATCCACTTTTCTTTGGACTTATGATGATTTAAAAGGTATTCCTGCTGAAGTCTGTGAACATCGTATCATTTTAGAGGAGAACGCTAAATCGATACGGCAGAGGTAACATTACCTTAATCCTAAATATTTCTTCATCGTGAAGAAGGAATTGGACAAGCTTCTTGCGGTTGCTTTTATTAACTTGGTACCAAATAGTGAGTGGGTTTTTCCAATCATGATGGTACCGAATAAGAATGGAAAAATCTGAATTTGTCAGGATTTCCAAAAACTTGATGCGGCTACCAAGAAAGATTACTTCCCATTATCTTTCACGGATAGTATAGATAACATGTTGTCATTATCACCAAGTAGTAAAAGAATAGGAGTGGGGTACCAGTTAAAGTCATTCTGTGGTGTTATTTTGGTTTGACTAGAGTACCATTTTCTTGTATTTCTTGTATTTTCAACAGTAGTAGTTGTAGTTAAGAGTTAACAGTGAGGAGCTGGTCACAAGTGTCTATTGAAGATATTCTAGAATGGATGAATCAGCAGAAATAACAATTAGAACTTTGGGATGTCCAGATCTTGAAATTGGAAGTTCAAGTCCATGAACTGGGCGAGTATAATGAAGACCTTTCAGCTCAGTTGAGGCAGGAGCCAATAGAAGGATTGGAGGAGGACGAAGATTTGCAGTTGGAACCGAAATCGGTGGAACTAATAATAGATACAGTGGCAATTGATTAATTAGATAGGCCAGAGGGATCGTAATTTTTGTAGAGTTTTTTTAGATAATTTTTAGATAGGTATCAATTGAGTGTTTGCAAAGATGCTACACAGATAGGAGTAGGGCTATGTAGAATAGATATTAATTCATTTTTGAAAGATATTGATAAAATATATTAATAGTCTATATAATATGAAATTCAAGAGGACGGATGAGTGATTTAGTTCTTAAAAGCGGTCAATTATAAAATTACGGTTAGAATTTGGAGAATCGAAGGAAAGTATATAGGAGCTGTAGAAGTTAATTAAGGTGCCATCATTGTGATAGTTGTGAGCCGGGGTAAGCTTAGTGCTATCTCTTTTCTTTTGTTTGTTATTTTCTTTGAATAAGAGGATTAAAAGTTTCTGAATATTATGAAGTGAATTATGGAATGGAAATGTGATTGGTATTATTTGAGAAGAAGAAAGATTGAATGTTGAAATCTGATTGTAGTTTAGCAGAGAGAATGAGTCTGTGTTTGTGTGAAACACCATAATATGAATGACAATTTTGTGGGAAGAATTCTAGTGATTGGAATGAGGGTAATTGTGTGCTGAAAGCTGTGAGGGCGCAGTATTATAGTTGGAGATTATGAGGATGAATATTTTGGTGGAAATAGTAGTTATTGGTATGACTGAATTGTTGTAAAGAAGAGACCGATAAGGTAAAGGAGGAGATTATAGTTTCCTTGTGTGTTCAGATATTAGAAATAGAGATGATATATTTAGGAGATAATTGATTGTATGACCCTAACGTGAATGCTTAAGCAACTAATCATTCCCCGTGTTCGAATCTTCCTATACGAGTTTATTTCCATTAGATTAATTTGGAATAAATAAAACGAGCAATCAAGTGTCGATTGTCATCTTTTTTCAACCTTTATATTGTTCATCTAGGAGCAATTACTCTTTCTTGATTTAATTAATAGCTCTTTAAATTAATTGAATTATAAAAAATTCAAGCTCGCTATGCTCTCACAAAAAAATTACCTCAATCAAACTAGTAGATTATTCAAAATCATAAAAAATCTCATTCATTACAAAAATCAAATATTTAAGATTTTTATCTAATCAAATTCTCATTTTCTTCAAATTAATTTTTCAATTGATCTAAAATTTTCTATTACACTCAAGATAAGTACATTTACAAATCTACAAAATCTCACAAATATTTATACTACAATATTTATAAAATTCTCAAATATATAAATCTATTTTTATTTCTAAAAATTCAAAATTAATTATAATATCTTTTATTTTAAAAAGCTTTTAAAAAATCAATATTCATCTAATTTATTTATATTGAATGCCAAAAAAATCTCTTTGAATTCTGTTCTTTAAATTTATTTTTTAATCACCAAATGAACTTTTTTTTTTATTTTTTAGATTTGATTTTGATTCTAATTCATAATTTCTCTTCTTCATGTATCAATTCGTGGTTTTTTAAGATAATTTTTGCTACAAAATAGCATCAAATTTCTTTTCAAATATATTTTATCCATATTTTGTTATAATATTGTTGAAATAGGCTCTTCTTAAAAAAAAACCTATATTTTTATCTATCAACATAAAGTTGTATTACAACATAAAGTTGTATTACAACATAATAATACTTTAAAATATAGCCTTTTATATTACAAAGATAAAATTGAAACAAAAGATAAGAAAATTTTGCAAGTAAATTAAATAATAATTTAGAAATTAATGTAAGTAATATAATTTAGGAATTAATATTATATTTATGATAGAAGGTGGAACCAAATTAGAGCTTTGTAATATTTATGAATTTTATTAATGATCTTGTAAGTATTTGTAATTTTGACCAAAAAAATGTAATACAAATATCAATGCTTCTAACCTTAATATTATAAGTTTATAGGAATAATGTATTGTGGTCATAGTAGTTAGCATAATATATTCCTCTTCTTTCATCTATAAATTTTACATTTGTGATGAAACTTGATAAGATTAGAATTGACTTGTATATTTTTAAGAAGTGAAAAAAATCAGTTTATATTTATATTATTGAGGCATTGGGATGACATGTATCAAGTTGGAATGTATATCAATTCAAAGAATATCAACTTTTATTATTCGAACTATTGTAAATGATGGAATTCATAGGAAGAAATGAAACATATTATACTTCTTTAAACCTCAATAAGTTTAAAGTTTTTTTTATTAATAAATGTTTAAGGGAAGTTTTATATTATTAATTATAGTGTAGAAATTTAATAAAAAAAATATGTGATATGAATTATATATATTATTATTCAAATTAGTAGTAATTTAATCAAAATGGTAATTAGGATAGCAAGTCATTGAGGTTTAGAAATTAATATATCTAAAATTTTCTAGCATACTATAATTATAAGAAAAAAATTAAGTTGAAAAAGAAAATTAAATTGACAAAGAATGTTGTAATAAACAGTCTATTTTTAATCAATACAAATACAAAAAAATGTTCTACTTGAATTAGAAATAAGAAAGGAAAGGTACTACAAACTTTAATTCCATCTTCTTTGCTTGATCAAATCAATCATCATAAGAATGAAGTTATATTTTATTTAGATGTTTTTGCTTTATGATTGATATATTTAAAGAATCTTATTATTATAAGTACTAACAAGTTTATCTTTCAAGAAAAAACATATGCAATTGAGTTATTTAAATTAGTACATTATACAAGTCAAGGTTAGAAAAAATATTTAAAAAACATTCTAAGGACTCCAAAAAATAAGAAGCAATTTATCTTAGTTAGTAGAGATGGTTGTTGTAGATTATTTTGGCTTCCTAAAATAAAAATAGATGTAAAAGATATAGTTTGTGAGGATTTTACTATAGCCAACCATATTTATGTTTATATTTTAGATTGTGAGGATAAAAAGCCTATAGTAGATAAGGCAATTTAAGTGGATGTGAAAGTCATATTGGATGATGATGACATGTAAGATCTTAAAAATGAGTCTATACAGTCAAATTTAAAAGGCTCATTTTAAAATTAATTGTAATCAATTATAGTATTATTTAATATATCTAATATGTATAGAATACCAAATATATTTATAAATGATGTATTTATGTTTTTATCAGCTGACTTATTATACTAATTAAGTTATATGCTTTAAATTATTAAGGCTATAAGAACTTAATAATAAAGATAGAATTAAAACATAAGAAAATTTTTATTTTACTTATGGGTACATTTTCTATAAAAACAAATAAACCAAAATTAAAAATGCATGTTTATAATGCAATATATGTCAATTTATTTTCAAGAATTTCGTATTATTTTTTTATATTTTTAACAAGCTTAATTATATACTTAAATCACTAAAATTAGAAAAGATAATAAAATAGCATACTAATAATTAGACAAGAAAGAAAAAAAATACAATATATGGTTGAAAATAAGTAATGAAGTGATATAGATAGAAATACAATAACTTTATTATTGTAAAGTTAAATTACAAGTTTGGCCTAGTAATAGACAATGTAAATTTATACTTTCATGAGTTATCATAGCATTTTTTGTAGTCTTTTTTAATGGTTTTTTATAATTTCTTTCTTAAATAATTCACAAAAAATTCTTTATAGCCTTGATACTATTCATACATTAAGATAAGATATCAATAAGAAACACCATTAATATTTTCTTTGTACTTCTAGTTTAAAATTATGTATTGAATTATATAAATTAAATGTATCTTTATGGTAATATATGCTCTATGAAATTCAAGTATAATTTTATATACTAGAATAATAAATGTACTATTATTATTATAGAATTGTGCAACTTTAAATAAATTTTTATGTTTTAGATATCATGCATTATAAAAAACATTCTAAGAATATAATAAAGATTCTTTTTAGAAATGAAGATATTTCAACTATTAAAAAAGACCTACAAATAAAAGGTTAATATTTACACTTATGACTATAGCTAATTGATTCAAAAAAAAAAAAAAAATTATATAGGACACTCCATTTGCATTGTTAAATGACAAAAAAAAAGAATTTTTGGAAGTCTTTAGTTGATCAAACTATTATAAGAATATGTATCTAATTTGCTTAAGAAGATTTCGTGGCTATCACAGCTTATTGAAGTCTCATAACTATTAGGTCTTGCTTGCAAAATTATTATAAGTATATATTTAGAATAAAAAATATAAATATGATATTTTTAAGAATTATTCTTAAATATCTTTAAAAAGTATTAAATTAAATTAAGAATGTATCCTATATTTATTTCTTAAATTTTTTAATCTTACAATTTAATAGAGGATGAATTTTAGTATAGAGATTCATACCTTTTTGTAATATCTACTTTTCAATTTTAAAAAATATTTTATTGGATCCTACAATCTTAGATTAATTTTCTATCACTCTCTAATATTGTGCCAACTTGATAGTTGAGGATTTTTTTATGAATTTTTTAGAATTTCTTTAAGATCTTTTTAGGATTTGAATATGATTTTATTTGAATTGTTAAGTATAAACTGAAAATCATGTAAGATTATATTAAGATTTTATATTCTTTGGTTATTATAAAATAAAAATTTACCTTATATAATTAAGTTCTTAGTGAATTCTTAAGCAAGATAATATGTATTATAAAATATTTGGTAAACTAGTTATAAACAACTTGAGACAAAAGATGTTTTGTTTTCATTTTTATTTTTAAATTATAGAACAAGAAGACAAGAAAATTGAAGGTAGAATTAAGAATATAGCTTTAATTAGAATTTCAAGTAAAATTACAAGTAAAACTATAGATTGAGGTACTTCTAGAAGGCACGATATGTATTTTGATCTTAATTTTGCAAGCATTTATGAAGTATTTTCTTTATTTATGGCAAAGATTAAAAAGATGATATGACAAGTAAAGCTTTGTGAAGAGTAGACAACAAGATTGATTGACTTGTTGTTGCAAAGTTGTAACGAGCTTGAAGAACACGTAAATGTGCTTTTCCTTCTGGAACATATAGGCATCCTTTGAAATAGAGTAGGTGTCACGGACACAAAATACAGACTTGAAATCTAACAAGAAGTTCAAGAAGAAGTGGCAGAACTAGATTAAACAGATGAGTACAAGAACAACACCAGAAAGGTGAGCTAGAACTCCAAGAGATGTATTGTCGAGACTGAAGAACCCTTCAGCCTCGACTCCTATATATACTACTGAATAGGAAGCTTCTCGAGCTACTTCCGCTAACTAGGACGCTTCTCCAACAACTTCTACTAATTAGGAAACTTCTCGAGCAACTTCTTAGAATCTATCAGAATATTCTAGAACCTTCTAAGAATATTCTAGAACCTTCTAATAGGATCTTTAGGGAATATTTTAAGAATCTTCTAGAACCTTCTAAAGGAATCTTTAGAGAATCTTTAGAGAATATTCTAGAAGAATACTCAAAGAATCTTCCAATATATGTCCATGACATCACCTCCTCTTCTAACTTCAAGGTCTCCGAGAAGCAATGTTGTTATCAGTCAATACCAACGCAAGAAAATGAAAAATCTGTCGCATCACATCCGCTATGAATTCCAATTGTTGTTCGCGAGGCAAATGATTCATCGGCCCTTGGAGCCAACGGTAGTGACCAACACCTTCAACCTCTGACCAAGCGTGGACTTCTGTGTCTTCATTGTGAAACTGTCCTCCAAACACACTTTCTGGCTGACCGTCGTAGGCAGGCTCGACCTCAAATACAATTACTAGCGATCTGTTGCTCGGTATCCTCCGATGTCGTCGTGGTGCAGGCGGTTCTTCATCTCGCGGTCGTCTTCGTGAGCTAGTCGCTTGAGATGACATAACAAGTGTAGTATCTTGACTATCCATGTCCAAAGGCTAAAATGATGAGAGCAAACTATAGTTGCTAACAAAGTTCTACACTATCGAACTATGGGTTTTGGAGGTGCCCTCCCCCCTTTTTATGCTACTTGATGAGCAAGCTTCAGCAAGAAGCTATCGTTGAATCGGCTTAGGTTTATGAGGATATCGTTGATGAAATTCTTGTACCTTTTTTGGTGCATTGGCAAGATTTTTGGCACGCTCCCACGTTCATTCATTAATGTCGTATCCACTCCAATGCACTAAATACTCCAATTTTCTCCTATTACGCCATGAATCTAGTACCTTTTCCACCTCGTATTCCCCATGGTTTTCAATTTCGATACTTGGTGGCGGACTTTGTACTCTTTGGGGAAAAGCTGACTCTCGATAAGGTTCCAACAAAGACACGTGAAAGACTGGATGTACCTTCATAGTAGCTGGTAACTCCAGACGATATTCCACCGGATTGATCTGCTTCTCGATAACAAATGGCCCTAATCTCCGATAGTCCAATTTGTCACATGGCCGCTTGGTCTTGATATTCCGTCGAAGAAGCCATACTTTACTTCCAACTTTAAAAGTAGGCGCCTCATTTCGATATTTATCTGCAAATGCCTTGTAATTCTCTTGAGCAGATTGCAATTGAAGCTTCAACGTCGCTTGAAGCTCCGATAGTTGCTTCACAAATCCTTCAGCTGCTGGGTTGTTATTTGCTGAAGAACTCAATAAATCGAGCTTGGGGTGGTATCCGTAGTTGGAGAAGAATGGTGTTTGTTGAGTTGACGCATGAAGAGTGTTGTTGTATGCGAATTCAGCAAGCGGCAGATATGCAGTCCAATCATCTTGTTGGTAGTTGATGCTGCATCATAAATATTGCTCCAAAACTTGATTCACCCGCTCCGTTTGACCGTCAGTTTGAGGATGAAAAGTCGAAGAGAGCTTAATATCCACCTTCAATATCTCAAAGAGGGACCTCCAAAACTTGGATACAAACTGAGTACCTCGATCCGACACGATATCATCTGGTAGGCCATGATAACGATATATGTTATCAAGAAAGAGTCTTGCGGTGTCTTCACTTGACGATGTTTTCTTGCAAGGCACGAAATGCGCCATCTTTGTAAATCGATCCACCACAACAAAGATGTTGTCAAATGAATTCGATGGCGGTAGGTCCGTAATGAAGTCCATAGAAACTGAAGACCATGGTCGGTGCGGAATAGGCAATGGCTGGAGAAGTCCATACGGACGATGTCGAGGGATCTTGGATCTTGAACAAACATCACAAGAAAGGACAAATTCCTTCACATCCTTCCACATTTGGGGCCACCAAAAATCTCGTGAAATGAGCTCCAAAGTCTTTTTGAATCCAAAATGTCCCGCAACTGGAAAGTCGTGGCGAGATTGAAGTACTCGGAGTCGAGTTGGTCCTTTCGGGATATACAACCGCTCTTCAAAATACAGAAGATCTCCCTCCACCTTAAACTTGTCATTATCGACACGTTGTTTGATGTCAAGAGCTATAGAATCCTCAATGGTCGCAGTACGTACCTCGCTAAGGAAGTCGTCATCGATAGTTGCAACAGTAGTAAAAATCCTGAATTTTTCTGGTTTCAACAATGTTGTACATTGTTGATCAAACGCTGCTTCTCCAGCCTTTGGCGCAAGATACGATCTCCTCGATAATGCATCAGATAATCCTTGCTGTTTTCTAGGACGGTAGGTGATAATAAAGTCAAATCGTGATAGAGACATATTCCATCGAGCTTGACGACGATTCAAAATTCGAGCTGTCATGAAGTACTCCAAATTCTTATGGTCCGTATAAACAGTCACTGGATGTGCAGCTCCTTCGAGGAAGTGACGCCACTCTTGGAAGGCATCCACTATAGCAAGCAGCTCTTTGTCGTGGATCTCGTAGTTGATCTCAGCAGCAGAGAACTTCCGTGAATAGAACGCAACTGGGTGAAGCTTCTTGTCTATGCCCATCTGTGAAAGCACAACTCCCAAAGCAAAATCTGAAGCATCGGTCTCTAAATAGAAAGCCTTTGCAAAGTCAAGGTGTACCAAGATTGGAGCTGTAGTAAATACCGTCTTGAGATCTTGAAATGCTTTTGCTGCTTGTGATCCCCATTCCAGCTTGTCTTTGCTTGTTAGACGCGTGAGTGGTGCAGCAACTTGAGAATAATTCTTGATGAAGATCCGATAGAAATTAGCAAATCCAAGAAAACACTGAACATCTCTAACCGTCTTCGGAACTTCCCAAGATATAATTGCTTCTACCTTTTTTGGATCCATCTTCAAGCCCTCTGTAGTCGCAATGAAGCCCAAAAATTCCATCTCATTCTGGTGAAATTGACACTTTTTCAACTTGGTGTAGAGTCCTCGTTCGCGTAGTTTTTCAAGAACCAAACAAACGTGCTTCTCATGTTCTTCTTCATTCTTAGAAAATATCAAAATATCATCCAGATAGATGACAACAAAGTCATCGAGGTACTCCCGAAAGATGTCGTTCATCATATGCTGAAAGACCACTGGAGCATTGGTAAGACCAAAAGGCATGACATTGTACTCAAAATGGCCATACCTTGTACGAAAGGCTGTCTTCCATTCATCTCCTTCTTTGATTCGCACAAGGTTGTAGGCTCCTCTTAAATCAATCTTTGTAAAAATCCTTGCACGTCCAAGTTGATCTAAGAGGCCGGAGATCAAAGGTAAGGGATAGCGATTTTTCTTGGTCACCTTGTTGAGTCCTCGGTAGTCCACGCACATCCGCAGTGAGCCATCTTTTTTCTTCACGAATAGGATTGGTGCTCCAGCTGGCGACTTTGAATGTCGAATAAAATTCTTGGCTAGATTCTCATCGATGTACTTCCGCAATTCTGCCAACTCCGTCTGCGATAGGTTGTATATTGGACCAAAAGGTGGTTGCGCTCCTTCCTCTAAGTCTATGGCGCAATCATATGGTCGATGTTCCGGCAGTATATCGGCGTTCTTCTTCTGAAACACGTCTTCAAAATCCCTATATTGCTCTGGTATATTTGATGTTGAGATATTCTCGCCGCTAGTTGGAGCTGCATAAATGACAAATGGTGCGCCTTCCTTGGACGATCTTAGGAACGCTCTCGCTCCAATAAACATGGATTTCTTCATGTAGGTTCTACCAACAGGTTTATTATTATTTTTTTCAAGAAATGTTATCCTTCGTAGCCTCCAATCAATGGACGGATTATGATCTTCTAACCAAGAAAGACCAAGGATAACAGGGCTTGATGGGGTTCTAATAATATTAAAAATAACGTGACTACTATGGTCCTTAAACACCACTTCTATAGGTTCTGATTCGTGGGTAACGTTGCCTGACAATAAGGGTCGTCCATCTATCACCTCTACGTGAACAGGTTTGGACTTCTGTACTAAATGGATCTTGTGGCGTTTAGCAAACTCTTCATCTAAAAAATAAGTAGATGCCCCCGAATCCAATAAAGCTAAAGTTTTTTGTTTTTGAGGGCCTAAAAACAAAGGAATTGTAAAACAACGGGCAGGTTGGACAGAGAAGGAGGATTCTGATTGTTGTCGTGATATTAGATTGTCCAGCCGCACGGTTCCTACTGTGGCTGGGCGTCGTCGTTTTCCGAAATCATCGCACTTCTAGTCTTGACAGGGTGCCAATTTTGCTTCTTTGGGCAATTTCCAACCTTGTGACCTTCTTCTCCACAGTACAAACATAACCCTGCTTCCATACGCCGTTTCTTCTCTGTTGGAGTAAGAGATCGAACACGCGCCGTGTCAATTTGCATGTCTGTTGCCTCCGAATGTGAGTTTAAGCTATTTGCAGACATAGTCACGTCGTAACGAGTCATTTGGTGTCTTGGACGTTAGTCTTGGCGACGCTGGAATAGGCAGTTGTCACACTTTACAGCTTGGCTAATAGCTTTGTTGAGCGTTTGAGGATCAGGAAGAGATAACAGCAAGTCCTTCACATCATCCTTCAAGCCCCAATAAAAGTGACTCACCAACGCCTCTTCACCCCAATTAATGTCACTTGCCAATTGTCTGAAATCCGAGGCATAGACTGATGCAGAGCGAGTTCCTTGTCATAGCGATCAGATCTTTGTTGCAGCCCATCGAACTTTATCATGCTCGCCAAATGCTTCTACAAACGCCTCCAAGAACGTTTCAAAGTTACTCAGGATTGGCGATCGCTTCTCGAACAAGGAAATAAACTAAGACAGAGCTTGTGCTGTAAGCAAGGTTCCAACAAGCCCAACACGCGCTTCCTCCGTCGGATAACGTTCGGGCTGTAAAATTGTTATCAACTTGATTTGGTTGACAAAACCTCGAAACTTGGAACGAGTTCCATCAAACTTATCCGGAAGACTAACTCGAGGCTCTTTTCGTTGTAGGACTACTCGATCTTGTTGAAATGGAGGTAGAATTGCTTCTTCTGGCGCAGAAGTTTGAGGCTGATATGCTTTAGATGGCGCTATCCCAGATGCTCCATTGTTATGGAGTCCTACCACGACTCCTTCGATCTCTGTTGTCCTATGTGACAACGAGGCAAGAGCATTTATGATGGCGTCTAGTTTGGATTCCAAACTTTCAGCCATTTTAACGTCTTAACCTTCGGCTAACCTTCAGAAAGAAGAAAAAAGAGTTTTGACAAGAGGACAATATTGGTTCAGAGGAGAGTACTCCGCAACCTCTAAAACGCCTTAAGACTCCAAGATGAAGGGTAATCCACTCTCTCCAAGAAGAATAAGGCTCCAATATTGAGAAAGAAGAGATATCAGTTTAGAGGAGGGTAATCCGCAACCTCTAAAACACTAGCACACTTTCAAGAAGAGGGGTAATCCACTCTCTAACAAGAAGGAACTAGCTCTGATACCAGTGAAAATGTAGTCTCGACAAACTGTCACGGACACAAAATACAGACTTGAAATCTAACAAGAAGTTCAAGAAGAAGTGGCAGAACTAGATTAAACAGATGAGTACAAGAACAACACCAGAAAAGTGAGCTAGAACTCCAAGAGATGTGTTGTCAAGACTGAAGAACCCTTCAGCCTCGACTCCTATATATACTACTGAATAGGAAGCTTCTCGAGCTACTTCCGCTAACTAGGACGCTTCTCCAACAACTTCTACTAATTAGGAAACTTCTCGAGCAACTTCCTAGAATCTATCAGAATATTCTAGAATCTTCTAAGAATATTCTAAAACCTTCTAATAGAATCTTTAGGGAATATTCTAAAAATCTTCTAGAACCTTCTAAAGGAATCTTTAGAGGATCTTTAGAGAATATTCTAGAAGAATATTCAAAGAATCTTCCAATGTATGTCCATGACAGTAGGTTGTTCTTGAACTCGAATTTAGAGGAATCATGAGATCTAGAAGAATTATTCTTGATATCATGAATAAGAGGGTCTGAAAACATACTTAAGTGGACTTGCTTGACAAAAGTTAAATCAACAGTCAATATTGATTTTATTGCTCAAAGATGAAATTGCTCCGGCTTCAAGAGAATCGTTCTTTCTTGCTCAAAAGCTACATTTCCTTCTTTTGGTGCAAGATAAGAACGTCTAGACAAGGCATCGAACAAACCTTGTTATTTTTCTCGCAGATAAGTGATCTTGAATTCAAATCTTAACAAAGACATGCTCCAACAAGCATGACGACGATTTAATATGTGTGTTGACATAAAATATTCAAAGTTCTTGTGATCCGTATATACGGTGACTGAACTAAAAGCACCTTCTAGTTAATAATGCCATTCTTAAAAAGAATCCACAATTGTAAGAAGTTCTTTGTCATAGATCTCATAATTGATTTCTACTGCTGAGAATTTTCTTGAATGAAAGGCTACTGGATGAAGTTTGTCATCTGTTCCCATTTATGACAAAATCACACCCAAAGTAAAGTGTGATGCATCTGTTTCCATAAAGAATGCTTTAGAAAAATCAACATGATACAAGATTGGTGCAAAAATAAACGTTGTCTTCAAAGATTCAAAAGCAACTTCCACTTCTTGATTCCATTGAAGTTTGTCTTTACAAGTCAAATGTGTAAGTGGAGTTGCAACTCGAGAGAAGTCATTAATGAAGATTTGATAGTAGTTGGAAAATCTCAAAAAGCATTGGACATCTCTTATCATTTTTGAGATCTTCCAATCTATAATAGTTTGAACTTTCTTAGGATCCATCATAAGTCCATCATTTAAAATGATGTAATCTAAGAAGTTGACTTGAGTAGTGTGGAATACACACTTTTCTATCCTCGCATAGAATCCCACATCTCTTAATTTTTGTAATACATGACGAAGAAGAAATTCATGTTCTTCTGGATTCTTAGAATAGATCAAGATGTCATGTAGTTAACAGATCAAAAAATTTTCCAAAAACTCTCAAAAAACATCATTCATTAGATGTTGAAAAGCTGTTGGTGCATTTATAAGTCCAAAAGACATGACGTTGTATTCAAAATGTCCATACCTAGTTCGAAATGCAGTCTTCCATTCATCTCCTTCTTTGATGTGTACAAAATTGTATGCTCTTCGGAGATCTATTTTTGTATAGATCTTAGCTTGATTCAACTAATCAAGAAGTCCAGATATTAAAAGTAGTGGATATCTGTTCTTCATGGCAATCTTGTTGAATCCTCGATATTCAACACACATCTACAATGATCCATCTTTTTTCTTCACAAATAGAATTGGAGCTCCTGCCAGAGGTTTAGAATGGCGTATGAAATTCTTGGCTAGATTTTCTTCAATATACTCCTTGAGTTCAGTCAACTCATTTTGTGATAAATTATAGATTGGTCCGAATGGCGGTTGTGCTCCTTCTTGAAGGTCAATTAAGCAATCATAGGAACGATGTTCTAGGAGTGTTTCGACATTCTTTTTTTCAAATACATCTTGAAATTCTTGATATTGGCTTCGAATGCCACGTGAAGTCTTTGCACCATTAGAAACAGGTGTGGCATAAATAATATATGGTGATTCTTTCATAGCAGCATACAAGAAAGCTTTTGTACCTATAAATACAGATTTAATTGAACTAAACTTATGACTCTCTACTTGATTAACTACACTGTTAGTTATACTTTTAGACAAAGTAAGAGTTTGAGAAATCTAATCTATTTGAGGGTTATATTTTTTTAACCACAATAAATCTAAAATGACTAGATTAGTAGGAGATCTAATGATATTAAATACTATAAAGCTATTATGACCATTGATTATTACTTCTATAGGAAGAGTTTCATGGTTAATATCTCCAAAAGACAATGGACGACCATCTATGACTTCTACATGAACAAGTTTAGTATTCTTTATTAAAGATATGCTATATCTTTTAGTAAATTCTTCATTTAGGAAACACGTTGAGGCTCTTGAATCTAACAAGGCAGAGGCTTTGTAATATTTAGGTCCTAAAATAACATTTAATATAAAATAAGGAGAGGATTTTGAGGAGAGAATAGGACCTTTACTAGATGTTGTGCAAGGTTCCAACTGCACGATTCCTATTGTAGCTGGATAAACTTGTTTTTCAACATATTATCTTCTTTGACAACCATACTTCTCATTTTGTGGCTGTATCATTTCTTTGGATAATATTGAGTAGTGTGTTTTGATTCTCCACAATATAAACATAATCCTTCTTGAAGACGACAAGTCTTTTCTTGTTCAATAAGAGGTTTGAAACGTACTACATTAATTTACATATCCTCTACTTTCGAATGTATGTGTTGAAGAGATATTCGTGTTGCTATTGAATTATAGTTACGTTGAAGTCCACTTGTACGGTTCTCAAATCGGAATTCAAAAAGGTGATTGTCGCACTTGATAGCAAAGTCAATTGCTTGACTGAATGATTGAGGATCAGATAAGTTGAGCATTAATTTTTTACCTCATATTATAATCCTTAGAAAAATTGGCTAATAAGTGCAGCATCATCCTACTTAATATCAATTACAAGTTGACAAAATCATGAAGCATACAACATTATTGATCGATTGTCTTGTCGTAAAATATAGATCTTATTGGTTGTAACATGAATTGCATCATGTTCTCTATACATGGATTGAAACTCCACCAAAAAAACCTCTAGATTATCTAATATTAGATCTCATCATTCAAGAAAAGATAAAAATCATCATAGTGCTGAACTTGAAAGAAGCGTACCAATGAATCTAACTTACGATCCTGGAGTTGGATAGCTTTGAGGTTGAAGTTCAATCACAAGTTACACTTGATTGATAAATCCTTCAAACTTACATCTGGTGCCATCAAACTTCTCGGGTAGGATAATTCTTGGTTCTCTAACATTGGAAGGACGTTCCACCATAGGAGAAGGGACATGATTTGGTGCAGATGTTGAAGGAGCTACAATCATTTCTATATCTTCACTTCTTGCTAATTTTGTTGCTCCTTGTGGTGGTAAATTGAGTTGACGCATCGCAAGGATTAACTCCCTCAATTGTTCTTGTATTTGTGCCATTGCACTCTTCATTTCAACAAGTTCTGCCATGATAACACTTAGAAAAGAGAAAATGTCTAATATTGCTCAAGACAAATAGAAGAGAGGACTTGAGAATAAAGAAAATACTAAGGACAATATCAATTTAGAAGAGGGTAATTTGCAACTTCTAATATGCTTGTGTCTTATCAAGAAAAAGGGGTAATCCACTCTTAATCAAGATTAGACAAAGCTTTGATATTGTAAGTGTACTCTTGTCAATCTGTAAAGGATAAGAACTCGATGAAAAGCAATTCAAAGAAGTGAGCCTTCACTCAAAGAAAGGTAAAAAAATATAAATAAATAAGTAAGTATATTAAAAGAGAAATTGGAATGGCTATAGCCAAAGACTAGAAAACATGAAAACTCTTGAAACTAGACTAGAAGCAAGAAAGGAGTTGACAAGAGTGAAGAAGGCTTCACTCTTGTCTCTATACATACTATCTAACTAGGAGCTACATGGCGACATTCTATAGGACCTTCAATATGTGTTGACTTTATAGGACACATGCCTTGACTTATAGGGCAAGCTTTTCTATATTTGGGCGACATAGTTAGCTTGATCTTTAAGCTAACAACATGTGTGGTATATGGCCAACTTGTTGACCACGTTTCTAATCCAAAAAATCAATTAAAGTCACTTATGAAATCAAAGCAGCATCTATAAAGCTTCTAGAAAGCTACTATATCAAATACTATAGAATTAATTTATTTTTATCTACTTCTACTTACTTCTACCTATTTTTATATATACCTATTGGTTTACATGAGTATGTCTGTGACATACAGTCTGACACTCAGCCTAACTTCTACAACTCTTATATATCTACTTCCTATTCTCAGATTCTAATCGTAATCCTATAATTAACCACTTCTAATAACTAAGTTAACCATTTGTCCTTTTGAACTAACTATTTTATGGACTATTAGTCTATTTTACTAATATCTTATAAAAACAAATTAATATCTATTCTACATAGTCTTATTCCTATCTGTGCAGCATCCTTGCAAACACACAATTGCTACCTATCTAAAAACTACTTAACAAAACTCTACAAAGTTACTATTTCTTCTAGCCCACCCAATTAATTATTTGCTACATTATCTAATGTGGGTTCCATCAATTCTAGTCTAAATTCAAATCTTCTTCCTCCTCTAATCTGTCCATCGACTCCTTCCTCAATTGGTTTGAGAGATTTTCAATATACTCTCCTAATTCATGGACTTCGGCCTCCAGTTTCAAGTTTTGAACATCATAGAGTTCCAACTGATGCTGCTGCTGACTCATCCATTCTCGAATATCTTCAATTGATACTTGTGAGTGGCTCCTCACAGTTAACTCTTCTATCAATTTTGCCACCTCAGCTTGTAAAACTTTAATTTTGGACCTCAACTTCTCTATTTTGTATCTAGATTGGTTACTCAATGTCGCTTTCTATTTTGTCAATAACTCCGCCTTGTCTCTTTTTGCTTGTAACTTACATTTGAGTTTCTCTCATTCCAAATTCTATGTCTTGCGATTCTAGATTAATTTGTCTCGTTGTCCTTCCACAATTCATAAGATGTGTTCTTTTTCTTTCATCCAAGACTCATATTGGTGAACCAATTTTTGCTCCAATACCACCTTGGATTTCCCAATTTCTTTTATATTCCATTCTTACTCTTTAATTCTTCGGTTTTACTCTGTTATCACCTTCTTACTCTCCTCTAAATCTCGTTTGCTACTGCCTTCTACATCCAATGCTCGCACCATACAATATATTTGTAAAATATGCTTCAATAAAGCATTCTTAAGAGGTATTTCTTCGAGCAATTGACCCTATGGAAATGCCAACTGATTAATATCCATTGAAATTGGAGTTTCATTCTCCTCCACCATCTCAGAACAAACTGAAACGACTCCTTGTACCACTGTACGACTTAACTCTCCAATTTCATGTATTACATCCATTGTATTGATATTCTGTGCCAACAAATTTTATTCTCTCTATGGAGGCACTACCACTAGTACATGACTTTTCTCTTTTGGTGGTGTTTGATGCAATTTGTGTGTGATCATAGCATACACATAATTGGAACAAAGCAAATATATGAACTTCCTCAATTTCTACTTGACTCCCATCTTCGCATCCATACGAGTGGCTACGTAAGCTACCTAGTTGAACATCATTCCTTTAAGTACCCCTACCGCTGCATATAATAATTGTTTGGACATATTTGTGGGGTGTTGGTACAATCCTAAACACTTCACCATAAAACGGAACCATTCTACAAGGTTTGGTGATATTGCCTTAGTAGTCCGCCAACCTTACCTCCTCTCAAAGGCCAACATACCTCCCTTGAAATATCTTCCTGGACTGAAGTCGCTTGAGTCATCAGCCCTTGTCGCAATCTCTCTAATGGGAAGAAATAGCACCTTTTTTAGGATTGTTCTATCAATCCTAATAATTTGCTCTTGTACGACACTCGATCCATCCTCCGGGCTGTAATTCATGATATATTCCTCCGCTAATGACATATTAATTGATGATAAGTGTAGAATAGATATTAGTTTGTTTCTATAAGATATTCATAAAATAGACTAATAATCCATAGAATAGTCAGTTCAGGAGGACAAATGATTGATTTAGTTATTAAAAGTGATTAATTACAGAATTACGATTAAAATCTAGGAAGTATAAGCAGTTATATAGAAATTGTAGAAGTTTATTGGGTACCAAACTGTGATAGTCATGAGCCGAGGGCCAGATTGTGATAGTTGTGAGCTAGGGTAAGCTTAGTGCTACCTCTTTTCTTTTGTTTGTTATTTTCTTTGAATAAGAGGATTGAGAGTTTCTGAATATTGTGAAGTCAATTATAGAATGGAAATGTGATTGGTATTATTTGAGAAGAAGAAAGATTGAATGCTGAAATCTGATTGTAGTTCGGGAGAGAGAATGAGTTTGTATTTGTGTGAAACACTGTAGTGTGAATGGCAGTTTTGTGTGAAGAATTTCAGTGATTGGAATGAGGGTAATTGTGTGCTGAAAGTTGTGAGGGCACAATATTACAGTTGGAGATTATGAGGGTGAATATATTGGTAGAAATAGCAATTATTGGTATGACTGAATTGTTGTAAGGAAGAGACCGATAAGGTGAAGGAGGAGATTATAGTTTCCTTGTGTGTTCACATATTGAAAATAGAGACAATACATTCAAGAGGTAATTGATTGTGTGATCCTAACGTGAACGCTTAAACAACTAGTCATTCTCCATGTTTCAATCTCCTTATATGGGTTTATTCCTATTAGATTAATTTTGAATAAATAAAACAAGCAATCACATTTTGGCACCGCTGTCGGGGAGTGATAATAGCTTTGAGTGTTAGGAATTAATTACAATTATGTGAGAAAATTGGCAATAGAAGATGATTTCAGTAGTGTTTGAAGTAAGATTATGGTTATTAAAAATGAGAATTTAATAGCAAAGAGAAAAAAGCAATCAAAAGAAAGAACAAAGCGATCGCAAGCAAGAAATTTATTACCTAATGAGCGAGATCGTAAATTGAAAAAGAAGCATCGATAAAGTTGGATTAAGCCATAGTTGCATACTTGTCGGCATATTTGATTGTACCTAGAAGACGATCGACCTCTAATATTTTAGAAGTACATAATGTTAAAAAAATTGCTAAGAGCACTCATGGAGAGCGCTGCTAATAGTCCAACATACCTCTCAAAGCCGTTAACGGAAAGCAATGAAGGCATAGAGGAAAAAAGTATCCCATTGGATATTTTTCTAATTGGAGATACGTCCAATTTTAACAAGATTGGTTCTGAAGATCGACATAAATCACTTGCCAATAAAGACCAATTCAGAGTATATCAAAACTTGTCATTTTTACCTCATATTCAACCAATAAAATTATTTGGAGATAATAATAGTAAATTGGGAAGGCTTGGAAGTCTGAAAAAGACTTTTACAGGAGAAATTTTTTATTTTAATAAGGAATTCAGCAGAACACCAGCATCTTTAATGACATCCGGAGGACCAACAGTTTCGATTGCAGTTCAAATGGATACAGTGGATGATCGAACGACTAGCATCATGCCACTACCTACTTTTCAGGGATTTCCAAGTGTAAATCGAGATCAACATTTATCTCAATTCTTGGCGGTATGTGTAGCCAATAATGGAAGAATTGAAGATATTTGATTAAGATGGCTGCCAATGACATTGAAAGATACAGCATTTGAGTGGTACAACTGCCAACTTGTGAGATAATTTATCAATTGGGAGGCATTGAAAAATATATTTTTAGCCCATTTTCGACCAATTAGTTTTGAAGAACGTCTTAGAGAAAAATTAATGAACAGCAGAATGATACCATGGAAAGTGGTACAATCATATTATGGTTGCATCGCAGATATACTTTGAAAATGGCCAAATAACCAAATGTCGGAATCGTTTGTGTTGTCCATATTGGTTAATGAACTACTTCTACTAGAATTGAAGATGTATGTAAAGGAGGCCCAATCAGCCACCATTGCATCATCTCTTAAGCAAACAAAAGTATGGGAGGAATGTCATTATGACCAGAAGTTAACAATTGGAGCCATGATGATTCCATCTCAAGGAGGTTATTAAATGACAAATTGGAATGACGCATCGGAAGGTTATCTGAGAAGGAATGATTATGGTATAATTCCACAGGGAATCGTAGATATCGTTCCATTGCAGGCTGTACCACCATCATCATCACACTCGTATACACCTTATTTCATGTATCAAAAATCAATACCTACGAAGGAATTGTCAAATGCATTGATATCAAAGGATCCCTATGAGTCATTGCTATTAACATTGACCAAAAAAATGCATGAATTGGCTGTGAATCTGACCAAAG